>NW_010547736.1:47774-75808 GCF_000687285.1 Phaethon lepturus | reverse complement strand
AGGAATGCCAGATTAATAAACATGAAAGCAGATTAAAAATAACATTTGCAATTAGGAAAATGGGAAAGGAAAGTGATTGGAAGAAAGAGAACATTTGTTTTCAAGCTATCAAAACTAGACACTCACAATAAACAGGAGTGAAAAAAATAAACACTTGAGAAGCTAGTGTTAGGCAGTATGATTTATGTAGCTCTAGAAGTACAGGTTTATTCCATTAAGAGGAGAGAGTCTACACACTAATTGGGAAGTCACGCACATAATGAATGCATGATGACATTTTGATGCTTCGCTTGTTTTCTCCCCTGCCAATTCATCTCTTTGGTTTAAAATCTGCCATTACTCACAATGTGTTAATCTTTGGGGTGAGAATATAAATACGTTCCAGCTCTTTCCATATGAGAGCATTCAGAAACAGGTACTTGCTTAAGCACTGAAAAGACTCTCTCCTTAGAGTGAACTGTCAGTGCAGTGTACACAGATATTGCTGAAAAGAGAATTTATCTAGCAGCTAACTCTCAATGAAACCCTCTTTTCATGACTTTCTTCTATATTTATATCTAATTTGCATTTATATACCCCTTATTATCTAAACACCTCATAATCTCAAATGTGCTTAACCTAACAAATCCCTAACATAATTCAGGAGCATTAGGGAAGTTCTATATAGATAAGCAGGGATGATGGTAATTTATTTTGTCTAACTTAAGCACTGTACGTAGAAGGCTAGTCTTCTGATTCCTGTGGAGTGAAAGGAAGGAGATGGGTCCTCTGAATCACTAGCAGCTGCTACCCTGTCCATGTTCAAGCACAGGCTCCTTCCTAAGCTGTGAAAAGCACACACTGATGTTCAGTGCTGTGCGTTGCCTTCTCTTGGGTTGATCAAACCAGATCAATGTGGCATTACGCCTTTAACTCCCATCAATTAATTGCCTGAGATCTCTTCCCCCCCCCGCAAAATGGGGGGTTGAATCAGACTGTAATTAATAGAAAGGCGATCAGGCCAGTTTTAAAATTACTAATATAATAAAATAATGAATCATACATCCTGCAAGGCTGTAAGTGACTGTAATTTAACAGATGCATCCAAAATGCATGTATCAAAGTAATCTCTACAAACAGAGCATATGCATTTTCTTAATATATCTAGTGAGCATGCATGCATATGCATACCTAATCAAATATTTACTATTAGATATACAAAACCACAAATACTCATCAATATAAACAAATGAGCTATATCTACTCCATGTGAAATTTCCATATAATCTCCCTTTGACTAAAATTCATACCGGCTGGGAGGGGATTAGTGAGATTACAGGTAACAGCCCGGCTCATGAGCAATGCTTCATTTATTGATCTTGAGAAGATGCAGGGTGCAGACAATCTGATCTTCCGTGTAGCAAACCAAGAATAGCACTCTCAGATCGCAAACCCACGGGCCCATTTGGTACCTCAGAACAGCAGGGCTGGGACACAGCCTGCTCCAAGCAAAGCATCACTCAGGAGGAATTTACATAGGTTTAAATTATATGTAGGCTACCTACAGTTATGGTAACACTAGAAATATATATTATTATAAGCATTTTGTTTGTTCTATGATACGTATTTGCAGAGCACATTTTACAAAAAGAGAGTGGTTAATATTACCGTATCATCCAAATTAGCTTTCCTGTTTTTATCTTAATTGAGGTCTGTTTCTGTTGCCCAGAAAGGTTTAGTAGGCTGCTTTGATTTCTAAATCAACAGTATTTGTTTCACTAAAACTGGTGTATAATTGCTTGTCAGCAGTCATCTTTGCTTTAAGAAAGCAAAGAGATCTTTCTTTAAGAAAGCAAGAAATCAGAGGAAATGTAGAATATTACTGGACATTGTCTTTGAACAATGAACAGGACTGTGTGAATAGCTGATTAGGTCCCAAAGAGAAAAAAAACCCCAAACATATAGGGAATGATTTTGATATAAAAACATTTCAATTTATTCATGCTGAAAATATAAGTTAAAAAGTTTTCATTTTGTATTCAACTGAAATTCAGTCTTTAACCTCAAAAACTGTTTCTGTTTGGACCTTTCAAACAAAAGCATAGCAAAGGAGACGTGTGTGGGCTAATCACAAGGAACAGAGGGAAATCCATGCGATGAGCCTCTTAGCAATACTTCTGTGTTCAGGATATTCAGCTTGTACTCTACCTAACAGGATTGAATCCCCTTCTGCGCACTGGGAAAATGGCCCAACCACTCTGACATGGGGTGATTTGGTAGCTCACTGTCTCTGGAGCTAGTACTGTTCCTCTACAACTGGAATATTTAAGGGGCCAAAGGAGTGAGGAAAATGATATGGGCATGGATGTAAGCAGATCACTGAGGAAGGGTGAAAGTTGAGACATAGAAGAAAGGGGAAAAAAAAGACTGAGAAAACATCTCCTACCATTATCAGTAGGGTATGGTATGCCTGATAACCCTTTTCTCTTTAGTGCATGTCTTCATTTCTCTAAACCAGAGGCAAACCTGGAGAGCTGCAAAGTGGATAGCATGAACCAAGGCTGAGACTTCCTGTCCCATACTCAGTAGGTTTGAAAAGGAAAAGCTTCTACCAGATGAACATGATTCAAAACTCTGATTTTTCTTCCATTTTTTAGAGGGGAAAAAAAAGAACTAAAAATTGTGAACTTTCACCATCCTCACAACATTTTCCTACAAATGATCTCTGGATCCACCACTTACTTGGAAAAGTCAATGTTATAAGTGTTTAAAACTTTGCCTTGACCATCCTTGAGCCGAGCTCTGTATCTAACCATGTCTGGATTAGGCTTCCCCTTCCTGGGCACATCCATTTATTCCACACAAACCTTACAGATCCCTAGGACTCCATAAAAGAGATCATTTACAAGTATGTAGCTGTAGTTTATGTGCTTAGTCACACTCCACAATCTCTTGCCAAGAACCTCCTTCCAAACAATGACTAAATAATAGGAAACTTACTGAGTCACTATAGTCAAACCTATATACTATCATCAGCCACAACTACTGTATTATGCAACTACTGCAATTATGTGCAACTACCATGAAAAAATGATGATTTTTTGGAAATGAGTCACACACGAAATTTAATGAAAAGTAGTCTTTCCAGGGAACATCTTTCCCTGCTATTCTGCTGCTTAGGAGGGCTGCCAGACCCTTGCAAGTTGCACCCACGTAGCACGGGAAGTACATGCTGAAACGTGGCTGAGATGCTGACTTCCCTGTCACCATGGATGGGAGTGCACTTTTTCTCCCTTCTGGATGTACAGAGCTGTACAGAGCTACTGTACCAAGCTCAGTACTCTTAAACTGCTGGGAAAGATACTCCATCTCAAAACATTTTCTTGCTGCAGAAGTTTTTGTTGTTCCTAAAAACAAACGAAAAAACCCCACCACCAGAATTAGGATTTTCTTCATGATAGTAAATATACTTTTTAATCCATGTACAATTTTGATACTCTCACACTACTTTTGTTATTTCTGTTACCCTTTCTACTAGTATATTTATGGTCCTAAAATGTCTCACTGTAAGTAAGATAAACTCAGCACCCATCTTGTCATGAGTGTACTAATAAAAGCAACCCGCATCTTTAACGTGTACTGCAATGTGTGCTACTACCTCATTTACAGAAATGCAGTATTGTTTTCATTAGCAGCTCTGCTTTGCAGACTGATTCTGCACAAAGACATATGCACTGTCTTAACAAATGACTTGCATATACAAAGCTGTTCATATACTACAATCTTTGCAGGACCACTGACTTTATTTCTCTGCTCATTAAGGATCATATTTTTTCCCCATTTCATGCATTTTAAAACATCTCTCTAATGAGGTCACATACTAAGCATTAATATTTCTTTTAACGTTTTTCCATTAGCTGTGTCAAACTGAATCTCTTGTCATTTGTCATGTTGCACAAGGTCTGATAATTAACAAATATGTTGCTACTGTTGCTTAATGATAAATGCAGTTGTATTAGAGCCTGTGGTTCTGCCTTTGTGGCAGTTCTTGTTCAATCTGACTCTGACTTAGAGCAATGAACATGTGTATAAGATATTATATAAAGCACTGTAAATGTGTGTGTGTGTGCACGCTACCATGCATTTCATATATAATATAAATACACACACACACACAATGCATAATTTAGCTTATGCTTTATAATGTATTTTCATAAAGTACTATACTAGCTCATGAAAAGGTGAAGGGAAGGCAACAGCTTGTTGGTGCCCTGTTGCTCACAGATTTAGCATGCAGAGCACTTGCCTTTGCGGAATCACAATTATTTTCCTAGCAGGGACTTCTCTCGTCGGGTTTAAATATTGCATAGCCCAAGCTAAACGTCCTGACACAAAACGTTTGCAGTCCCTGGCCTCTTAAACTTTTTCACATAATTTTAAGTTGTTTTTTCTTCAGAGATAATAATGTTAACACACCAGTTAGTTTCGTGTTCTTTTTTCTCACAGGCAGTTGCTACCTTGCAGCTTGCTGGCCACCTGTCCACACTTTTTGCTGCATAAAGCAATAAATGCTGAACCAACGTGAGAGCGGGAGTGGGTCACAGGGGTGTAGGTTACTAAGTGACACCTGGCACTTTGCTTTAACCCTAACAGATGCGCTCTACAGCTGAGCAGAGAATGGGATTGTGCAGATGAAAGCACTTTGAGAGGCTACAGAGAACAGATAAGGGACCTTTTAATGTCACACTATTCATTCCAGCCTGTGATCCTTAGCCACCTGCAGTACACAGAGGAGCATCTTCTGCAGAAACAATGTGCTCTCGCTAGGTTGTTACCATCCTGAACTCAGCTTTGCAGAAAGAAGCTATATATCCATTTTTCACATCCTTTTCCCAGTTTTCTCTTCAATCTATGGTAAAACACACTGCACTCTTCCCTTCATAGCAAGTTCGCTTGTTTTGAGAAGGATTAACTATTCACAAATGTTAAAATCAGAAGTTAGGTCTACTGTAGTAATTTATGTTACAAAGGGAGAAAAGATCATTTTTACTTCTCAATGTTTATTACACAGTTGGTAATTTTTATGGCAATTTATGACTTCCTTTTCCTCCCTCTAATTGAACTGCTTTCTAACTCAAATTAAGCTTGTAAGAAAATTAGAGTAACAGTGCAGAACTGTAAAATCAGTTACTGTACAAATGCAAGTAGTTTTCTTGCCCTTAACAAGTGGATTGGTTTGCACATGGTGATGGTGTTCTTAAACAACAGCCCCAACTGCAAGAAAACATGCTCTGTTCTGTCATTTTGATGGATCATCAAAATGTATCGGGGACATGCATATTTTTAGCTGCATCATGGTAAATAATGACACATTTATAGCTTATTATTCCTACCCAGTTGGGTTAATCTGTCCTCCCATCCAACACCTCTATGATATTACAGAAGCCAACAAGGGTGGTAAAAGCATGCAGCTTGCCCTAGAGGAGCCGTATGGATGCCACATGCTGCCCTAGAGGCTGCTGCGGCCTTTGGTGGATGCAAAGCTGGATGCCCCTCCGAAAGCTGAAAGAGGTCTCTCAAACAGGCACTCCTGCACTGTCCCAAGACTGGACTGTTTAGGGTGCAGCTGTACTTTCTACTGAGGAGACAGGGGAATAATGCTGCCTCTGAATTTGGGTATATGGAGTTATCTTTGCTTTCCCTCCAGCCAAGTGGGAGTTTCTGAGTGGTGGGGACATATCTCAGTGTTGAGCTGTATCATGCAATGCTGCACAACAGTGGGGAACCACTGGAAACGCAAGATGATCTGAGCTCCGCTTTGGATACATGTCTTTCTTACCATGTATCAGGAGGGCTAATTAAAGACTTAACCACAGTGGGCTGAGACATAAGCCATGTGCTTGTCTGAGATCCATTTGCGCAAATTAGAAAAAAATGAGTGAGGTTTCTTTTTTTTCAGGAAGAATTGTCAAATTTGTGCCTTTTTTTTTCCCCACAGATGGCAGCTGGATTCTGAAATTACCTTTCTTAAAATAAAATGCCCTCACAGTTCTTCTTTATTACCATGTTATCCACAAGAATCTCACTAACCTTCACAAATCAAATCTGCCTGCCACATGACCTCCATTATGGACCATACTCTTGCCTTCACTAATATCAGTCTAAAACACCACCGACTCTGCTAACTTCATAATTTTCCTTTTGATTTACATGAGTGCAAAACTGAAAAGTTTGACCTTTCAAATAATTTATTTTCCATTTTTTTTTGTAGCTGCAGATCAAACCCAAGATCCTCTCTGAGTTCCAGTAGAATGATCCACATGAGAAAAATACCACCCCATCAATAAACTCCAATCTAAATTTCTCCAACTTTCCCTCATGTCCCATTCATTAAAATATTTCTTTATGTTTACGTTCTTCCTACAAAGGGTTTGTGACATTTTCATTTAAAGGAAGTGATATCAGAATTAATTAAAATAAATTTTAAAATCCTTGGAAATGTGATGCTGCTGATTTGAAAGTTAGTGTTCCCAGGACATATGTGTATGTGCAAGATCAACACTGGAAGACAATTAACACAATAAATATCACCTAAAATTGTTAGATGTATCTTTTCTGACCTGATTATCCATTTCTTACACTGTATTTATTCTGCTGGAAGAAATAAACAATCATTAAAAATGTGAATCTGTGAAGAAAAAATGTAAACAAGCAAGCAAGGTCTTAATCAAAAATGATCCTTTGAGCATCCTGTTATTTGGACTGAAGTCTTTTGATCTCAGGCCTAGTGATGAGATAGTCACTTCACGGAACTTAAGGGAGTTTTATTGGTATAAAACTGGCATAGGGTAAAGGTCAGCCTATTTAATTTTAACAAGTGAAGTCAGATTGTTTACTACTCAATTTACAGACTGAAAGTGCATTCTGCAGTGTTTATCCATTGGGAGAAACAGAAAAAAAGAGACAACCCTAGTTTCCCCCAGGAATACTCTGCAATTGGGGACTGCTTAGCAATTGCACTAATAAAACATTTAAAGAAGCATCAGGGCTTAAGCTACTCAAAGCTTATTAGATAATTAGTCTGATTGTCACTTAGGACTTGATGCTGAGAGGTGCTGAGCAAAGTGCCAAGATCCTCAAGTGAATAGTCCATGAAAACTGCATCCTTCAATTTAAATGCAAGCTCTGGTACAGAAGTGGGAGGATACCAGATCAAGTTACAGGGAGATTTGGAAATCTCAGTCTACATTTTTTTTTTTAAATACTCCTTTTAAATATTTGTTGTTCACTGAGGCTAAGAAAATTCCATTCATTTCTCCATGCTGTTGCCCTTTTAAGGAGGCAGAGAGGCATTTTATTATTCCCCTCTGATGCATATACAAGCACCAAACCCCACAACTGAACAGTGAAACAAACAGTAAATTATTTCAATCCTCTTAATTCTCTGCTTTTTTGGCAGATAATGCTGTAAGTCATTTTATCTTAGCAGCCACAGACTCGAGAGAGATTTCTTTTTAAACCTTGGAAATGCTTAAATTGAATGAAATAACAGAAGAAATATTTTTTACCTAAGCAGGGAGAAAATAAAAGGAGAACTTTTCAAATATTACAGTGGCTATCAACTCATTCTTTTCATGTCTTTTTGCAATGAGTCTGAATACTAGCTTAGGAGAGCAGCTTTCCCCCATTCAATCCACATACATGCAGCGCAAAGTCCCATGAAACTCAGTAAACTGAAATAACCTTTTCCTCCAAAATCCTTCCCTGAAATTCTTGAATAGTTGCCTGTGGTTGAACTGGAATGCATTTGGAAAGGTTTGAATTAAGTGCAGCTAGCCCAAAAGACGGTTTGGCTTCCTACAGAGGTGTAAAGGATAAAAAAAGGGATTGTGGTGGACAGTGCATTGTTATTGCAAGTTATGCAGTGAGCTGAAAGGACACTGGAATAGCCATCAAAGTTCCCAAGAACTGCTCCCTCCCAGATGAGCTAATAGAGCAGCTCTGAGCTCTGAGGTTAACTGAAATCAAATTTAACAGTGCTGTAAAATAAATTTGCTGCATTTGACTTCTTTCTAAAGTTAGAGCAGTGATTCTGCTGACCCTATTATCAGTAACAGCTCAATTTAACTCAAACACATTATCTGCATGAAGATGATCACAAAGTTTTACCTAAAGCACATATGACAAACTGTAACCTTTGCAGAGATCAAGGTGTTTTCAGATGTTCTAAGAATCAGAAAGCATCGATCTGAAATCTATGAAATCTTTCATCGGGTTTTCAAATATCTTTATTTAAATAACACTCAGAAGGAAGGCGTCATTTGTCCAGTACTGTTTCATTAACAGCCTTACATGATATGTGATTATTTGTAAAAGCAGGTTAGCCCCAAGAAGAAAGACCTTGAAGGTTCTTTCCAGCCCTGTGTAATGGAAAGAAGACACTGGAACAATGAGAGGCTTCCTGCTGTAAAGGATCAGCATCTCATTAATTTGTTCTATAACTTGAATATGTATCATTTTATGTCCCCATAAATTTTTCAGGTACAATGCTAATATTAATTATTGATTGGGTGTAGAACTGTCGACTCCCACTGAATGCAATTAATAACGTGTCAAATTGGGAGATAATAAATGTATGTTCTTTGAAAGTGAGTTAGTATGCATCAGATGCTTATATTTTCCATTCTCAAGAACTGATTTATAATTTTTAAAATTTGTTTTCATTACAATTTTTGAGGGTAAAAAGGAATTTTATACCTTAAGGCTGTATTCTCTTCATTCATTTGAAAGACCACAGAGGTGCAACACAGAAGAAAGTTTGCACAGCTTACAGTGCCTCTGTAGATCTGTTGGACTTTTTCCCACAGACAAAGCCTCATCCTGAATAGTGCCATTTTCCACATCTCTACAGGAGCCCATACCATCTGCCAGGCCTTGGCTAAGTTGGGGTTGTAAACAGTAGAGTAGATGTGAGCAGAAACATGAACACAGGCTACAAAACCAGGAACCACATGAGTTACATCTCCCTTGACAGCTGAGGCTGTAAGAATATAGTCCATGGAAGCCAAGAGACTCCAGTTAACTTGGCTGGGAGCAGGAGCTGACTGCAGGAGCACAGGAGTCTCAGCTATTAAATTGAGATCTAAGCGTAACTCTGACCCATGACCATGAATAACAAAAGTCTCACTGATTTCAAGTAGAGGCGGCTTGGGTCTATTTACTGTAACTGAATCAATTCTCAGAAAAATAATTAATTCCTTGTCATGTCTCGTGTATTGATTTTTGTAATTACAATGAAATTGAAGGCAAGGGTGGGGGAAAGAAAATGCACTTGATTTATGTTTAATTTGATGCACAAGTTGTCAAGGACAAGGAAATTGAGATGCAATGGCCACACCCATCTTCAATGCACTCCTCTGTGCTTAGATGACGAGTGCCAGACACATGCTGTAGTGGAGAATCTAAAATCACATGCTACTCTAACGTACAGAATTGAGTATTGTGGTATAAAGGGCTGTGTTTCTACAGCAGCCTCCACAGCATGCAGAAGAGATACCCAAGGGGAAGAAGATAAGGACAGGACAAGCTTCATGTGTATCAATAACTAAGAGGAGGAGACAAAGAATTAGAATGGAGGAGAAAAGAAATACAAGCTGTTGCTGATTATAAAGCTGCCAGTAGATAATGTAAGGAAAAAAAAAAAAAAGACTAAGAAAAAAGAAATTACATATGGCCTTGGTCGGTAATGATACCATTAGGAAAAAGACAGCAGCAGGAGAGCATTTAAACTTTGTTTCTACTGTGCTTTCACTAAAATGGCAAGTTAGAAAATTTTTGACCTACAGTCAGTCAGTATTTAATGACTTAATTAGGTGACAGTCTCCTTTTCCAAACATGTTTGTGGGAGTGGTTGGCCTGTTTCCACACACACAGAGAGATTTGATAATAATACTCCATTTCTAGTGCTTCTACAGCATCAGAGATTAGTTTGTCATAAAGCTATTCTCATTACTTACCCAGATACAGTATGACATTTTGGGCCCATTAAAGCCAATGCCTACTTTGATTTCATCATGACCACAAGAAACTGAAGAACTATTCCCAACCTTTTGCCTAAAAGTATCAGTTCAGGCAGTAATCCAAGTCTTATAGAAGAAAAAAAGCTTTTTGTTACACACTAGCCCTGCAAATGAAATCTGCAAAACAGTCTCACATCCAAACATTAGAAATGATACATATGAGGGAGAGACAGTGTTTCAGGGTGTAAATCAGTTCTGAGCTAAGTACTTCCATCTAAACACATGATATTTTAAACAAAAATCAAGCCCTCTGACTCCCAGTACAGGGAACTAATTTGCATCCGGTTTGTGCAGTTTCTAAAAGCTTTTGTCTAAAATGTCAGCACTCTAAGGCAAATTTACCTCTGGTGACCTACACACACCACAACAGAGAAAGCCGCAAACTCATACTTTAAAAAAAAAGAACAAACCCACTAAAAAAAACCCAACATCTCACTGGTGTGGCAGCCTGTTGGCAACACTTCGTGAAACAATAATCTTCCTGGCTATGACAGAGCTCTGTGCACAAAATCATAACACAACAAACTGTGAGTCACTAATAAATAACCAAATGACAGTGATCAATGATGGCAAATCTGTCTCTAATGGAATTATTGGTAAAAATACTAAAAATTCTTTCCCTCTTGATATATTAAACTCTTTGTTTAGGGGTAGAGTTGATACTACCAGAAAACGCTTTTAACACAGATAGCATAAATTTTAGTGGGCATTTGAATACTGAAGCACGAGAGACTGGCCTGTTAAAAAGCTGACCCTAGAAAGGCTGCTGCTGGCATAAAATACATCGGTTCTTCTCAGCTGGGAAATCATTTGATCTATTTTATATCACACACCCTGTCACTACAGAAGCAAATATGGATATGAAATATGAACATGAAGCAAAACATAAAAAGAGACTTAATAAAATGAGTAATTATGTTTTGCCTAAATCCTCTCATGCCAGAAAGAGGCACATACCATCATAAATTCAGCGAAGTCTGCCCATTCCAGCATGTGGGAAAGGAAAAAAAACCCTGCAGCCAGGCCCTGTGAAGCACATTACTGCAGAGGGTTTTCTCAGGAGAAATTGAGAGCACTGACTGAGGAGTGCTGATTACTGCAGTGTTTTAACTGATGGCCAGATGCAGGGGAAGACAAGGGATCTGGAGCTGCTCTGTGCCATGACCTCATGCTTGGCACGTGGACAGCTGATGGAAGAACCTAATGCTACCAGTCTAGCACTATCTTTCAAAATGCAACCCACACCCTTAGTGACAAATTTTCAGTGCTTATATGCTAATTCTCAATTAATCAATAAATTAAAAAAAAAAAAAAGAAAAAAAAAAAAAAAAAGAAAGGACACAGAGAAGTAATCAAGTGCCCAAGTATTTGTGAAGAGCTGGTGTTAGAAGTCGTAACAGATTATTCTCTGAAATATTTTCAGTGTTTAAATTCCAGGGTTTTTTTGTTCATGTGCCTGAGAAGCTCATGATCCTACAGCATCAAATATAAAAGACAATATTATGTATAGTCTTTACACTCAGATGTCCACAACATGGAAAAGTTCCAGCTTATTTCTAAATATGATTTTAAAAAGATGAGTAGAAAATCAGAAATGCAAACTCCCCCCCCAACTATTGTAAACTTCTAGCTATTCAGACCTTGGCCTAATTTATTCTCTGGATACTTCACAGAAATGACATGACAACACTGATTAACTGACACCCAATGCTAGAATTCAAGCTATAACACAAGCACGGAAACATTAGGACTGTGAACACAGACAAGAAATGAAAAGCGAAGCCTAGAATACATGTTCGAGTAAGTGCAGAAAAAATGAAAGCAGACATGACACAATGGGCTGTGAAGAATCATACCTGGATATGAACTCTGCTGAAAACAAGTCTCCCTCCATACGTAAGTCTGATTATATAGTTACCTTGGTCTTCCTACAGGAAAATTGTGTACAAGTGGAGGACTCTGAACCTCCTCTACTGAATTCAATGGCAAAACTGCCACCAGCTTCCCTAGGAGCAAGTGTCAGCCCGCAATCTTTAGATGAAAAACTGTATTTCAGAATATTACAAGTAGATGCAGTGCACAAAATCAAATAGAGGAAATCCAGTAAGCAATGTAGACTATTAAGCACTAATATTACAAAAACGCTCATTCTTTTCCACGAAAATACATCCTCATCAATTATCACAAATACGTGCGGCAAGCATGCTAAAAAGATATCTCTTTTTCTTTTCAATGTAAACTGTGTTTTGGGTTTGTACCTCTGAAGCACAATAAGAGTGAAGGGCACACTCTGCTGGTCAGAAGCACCATTTACACTGAGAGCTTTTTAATAATATGAGGACTAAAAAATAAAACCCGTTATATGACATCTGGACTTGAAGTGGTGCTCCATACTACGCTGCTACTTGACTTTTTTTCATCCTGAATATTAGAGACAATGGCTATGACGCTATGACTGGACTTTCTCATGTTTAAACATCAGCCTACCTGCTGTAAGAACACTTTATTTCCTGAAAGACATTTTTTAGCAGCATATCATTGTTCAAAAACTCTTTACCTTAGGCTTTTCATCCAATATTTGCTGACGAATCTCCTTGTGCTTTTCTACAAGTTTCTCCTGTCTTTTACTCTGCGCATCTTCTAGCTGTAAGAAAATAGCAGAGAATCTTTTTTTCAGAGATTGCACATCCTCACTTTCCCACCTCTTTCCCAACAAATATTTCATCCATCAATATTAAACTGTTATCATCAAAACTATGAATAATTCTAATATCAACTTAGACACTGTTGCCACAAGCATCCCCAAGCACAGCTGCTCTAACAATTATGTGTGCACAATGTATCTCAGATTTCACACACAGGATTTAGAATCAGGAATGTCTAAAGGACTTACTGTAGACTTTTTTAAAAAAAATCATATTATTTTGCTTTCATTGTTATTGTAAGAGCTGTGCAAGATGGACCCTGTTCCCACAAGAAGAGGACTGGCATCCTAGACTCCTAAATGAACACGCTGATAAATTCTGAGCCTCATTTAATAAAGCACTCAGACATTTGTCTGACTCCAACAGGAATTAAGCATACTTGATTTGCTAATTCTTTAGGTTGCTTCTTGAATAAAGGCCTCTGTCACCAAAAATGGGCCAACTTTTGAACTGAACTATCTCTGCACTGAAATTAAAAGAAAATTCAATAGAGGCGTATGTTTCATTGTGATTTCAAACGACAACACTGCGGTGCATACTTTCAGCCAAGCGTAAACCACCCATAGCTTCAGAAAAAACTAACACCTGTAACAAAATTCTTTGATTTATATTTACAGAGCTCATAGAATGCTTTTTGCATTTCAGTAACTGTACAAATTAATTAAGGTTAAAATATACTCTGCAGTTAAATGTTTATTGACTTTCAGAGTTCCTTATGCAATCTTTGCATTCATGAGACAGCAAGACAATTAAAACAATTGGTATATTTTCCATGAATAAACACAGGATATTAAAAGATTAAATCATAACTGTATTAAAATCTGACCCTCTTAGCACCATCCCCCAACCACTAACAATTAATCAAGATCTGTCTAAAATCCCAGTTTTCCTTTAACTAAAAAGTGAAGTCTAGACTGCATCTGTTAAAAATCAGCACTTGCAGAATCTTTATACCAAAACTTAGAATCTGCAGTTTAATATGACCTGAAATATGAAAACTGACATTTTATCCCCCAAAATGAAAAATAAACATATGGCCTGACATACCCGTTTTATGTACTGCACCACCTCCTGGATATATGATCGAATCATTTCAGTCTTCTCTCTGGGGAGAAGCAATTGACAAGTTATGGCAGTCAATAAGATCACACCGATATATTTTAACACACCACAACTCCTTAAAAAATAAGTAAGGCTATGTTTTGAACGTACAGATCTGCCTACTTCACTTTTATCCACTTCTTGAATGTGCCTTTTGTAACAGGCTGCATCTTTATTGTATGAAGGGCTCAGATGTCCCCACGACCTACCACAACAACCCCCCTGCTCTTTCACAACAGGCTTTTCCCATACAGTACTGCCACGTCTTCAAAGTGATAGCAGTGTTCCTTAAAATCCAAATGTCAGTCTAGGAGAGCACATGATCATCGGTAGGTGCACACTGCCCCATTGTGGCACCTTACATAGTAGAAAAATAGTCCGTCAGCGAGCAGATACTGCTGGTGACATCTCAGAGACAACGGCAAACCTCCGACAAAGAGCAGGGCAGACTCAACTTCAGTCCCCCGCTTTGCTATGTAAACCACATAAAGCTAAACTTGGAGGAAATACATGAATTTTAAGCGATTCTGTGAGATAGTTATTAGGTAACTGTTGGTCAAAGGCTGAAGATGAGATCCCCCAGAAGCATAAATGCACATAAAATAACAAATTTGTGGATACCTGAATTGACCAGATTCAGGACAGTACTCTAAAGCCTAATTGCCTAAGTCAAGAACAGTGAATGGCTGTTCTGGTGGTACTAAAATCTGACGGTTTTAGGTAGTTACACAAGCCATGGGTGCATGTAGGAATTAGAAAAAATTAAGTAAGAACAATAAATACAATGTATAATATCTGTAATATTCTTTCACAAATTTGTGTAAAAGTTTTAGATGAAAAAACAGCCTAGCCCAGATGACTTGAATGGGATTCACCAGAAAGTCTCGCTACTGTCCTGCTGCGAGAGTGAGGACAAACTGTGTTGCCTGACAGAGGAAAGCTGAGTTTCCTGTGTAGTTCCCATCTTACCTTTCCCAAGGACTCTTTGAAAAGCCTGGCAAAGGAAAGCCCTTGGGAAAAATGAGAAAAAAATAAAAGGAAAACAAAAAAGAATTTCCACTTGTCTGTTTCTGAGCATTTCTCACTAGTGTCTCATTAACTTCTCCGCAAATCATTTCCTATTGCAATTGATTTTTACTGCTATAACATTTCTGCAATGACTAACTACTTCTTTCTAATACAGTTTCTATGCCCTCTGATCAGCTCTAACTATATTAAGTATTTCTCCTTTTTTTCATAATAAATTATCCTCTTTTTGTTATCTTTTTTCTAGGATGTTTATTAAAATTATATAATATTGATTCTTAAGTTATTTGATGCAGTTCATTGTGTGTGTGACCTTCCTTCAGTGTTACCAGATACACAGATTCTATATTGAAAAGCTCCAAAGCCTGTATGAACCTTTTTACCTGCAGAAAACCCAACACAATTGCATCTTTGTTACATGGTAAAACTCAGGTATTCTGGATTTTTCCTTCTTTTTTTTTCCCCTCCTGTATTTTTAATTGTCCTTAAATGTTACTAAAATAAAGACTGGTAACAAGAATATCCCAGCAAACAGTGCAAGATTAAAATGCTCCATTTTCTTTTTGAGCTGCTTGCCAAAACAAATGAAGGAGGACAAACAAACCTAGATACTGTGCCCTTGGGAAGAATATAATCAACTTGCACAACTACAGTTTGTATTGTCTGGTGGTGCATAAATGAAATTAATATTCCTGTCCCTGTTCACAGAAACTGTACCCTCAGAGCTCAGGTTTCCTCTCCTTTCCACCTGGAGTAACTGCACACTGCATAACACTGTCACTGGAGGAGAATCAGTAGCACAGCATCTGAAAGGAACTTATCACAGAAGTAGAGCAAACCTTCCAGTGTGTTTCTGCTATTTCTTCTGGAGAGCAGCTTTAAGAGACTTATGAAGAAAAGATACCTCACAAATAAAAACCTAAGTTAAGGTGAAATCAAACCCTGCAGGAACTGAAGCCACTAAGCCTATTTGTACTGAGGAATAGCATCTGGATTAACAGCACCTTGGTGAATCTCTCCGTCATGCCACTCATAGGCACGTCCCCATACCACACATCAGCACCTTCACAGCTGACCCAGACTCTCAAAGCTCGCAGAACAGGAGATTAGATTAGTCCCAGGAGATTAAATTAGTATCAGCAGAAGTAAGGAGGACTCCACTGCTCTGGTGAGGTATTACAGTCTGACTAAAAGCTGCCTTGTATTTAGGCTTAAAATTTTTCACAACTGAAAAAATCAAAGAAAGATCTTGTGTCTCCTCATAACATATAAGGATATGGATCTAGGGATATACTTACTCTTCCATTTGATTTTTATCCTTGGACTTTGCTTCTGTGATCTTCTCCTGCCTCTTCTTGTCCATTTTTTTCTTCAATTCTTTCTTTTCTCTAAAGCATGAAAAATAAAGGCAAGTTCAAAATGTATCTAAACAAAACCCACATGGAGAAGTAATCAATTATAAGGAGAATAGCACCTTACTTTTCACAAGTTTCCTTCAGTTTCTTTAGCTGGCTGTTCTGACACTCCTCCGCTACATCTGTCAACTTCTGAATAAGCTAAAAAAACCAAAAAAACCCCAAGAAACAACAATTACACCATTCCCTGATTAATTACCAATGAACAAAAGCCTGTAAAAATTCTTAGTAGGTGTAAATGCATTCTTAACTTGGGAAGTCCAGCCAGACTTGTGTATATCCAATTTACATTGAAACGACTACTTCTCTGTACATCAAGGTGATATATTTTCAGAATATTAAGTTTAAAACCAAAATATATTTTGCAGATTTTACCTTTGCTAGGAACTAAAATGCCTATGACAATTCATCAATGGTCACAAATTGAATTTACACAATATAAATTACAAACGGAATTCCTATGTCACTGAATATTCAAGGTTTTCTGTGAGTGCTGAAAACATTCCTCTTACATTCAGAATCACTACATGAAACAGCTTGGATTTCAGGGTAGTCAGGTGGATATTGAAAATTCATGCAGGATAGCTAAGAAAGCTAACTATAGATAAGCATAGCCTACATTTTGATCACAGAATGACGGATTCAAAAAATCTGAGTTGTTGGTTTGAAACCTGTTGTGCAGCGCTGGGTCCAATCTCATTTGGATTGAAACTGCTAACAAAAAGCATGCTTGCGGTGGTGATGCTGACGGACAGGGCTTGTGTGCAAGTTCAATGAATGGTGAATTAAAGTGGGAAATGGGGCCACTTTGGTTTGATCACCCCCTCTAGTTTAAGTCTGATTCTGTAAAATAATCTTCAGGATGATGAACCAGAGAATGTATAATAATGCCTAGCTAGCCTGATCCAGCTTTTCATTCCTTAGATAAAAGAAGAAAGAAACTGACAATAGCCTGTCCTCTAAAAGACAGACATCAGAAAGAATCTCTTGGCTGCAAAGCAGACTTTAATGGGAATATTAACTCCTGCACAGCTCAGAAGGAAAACCGTCTGGAGCTTCTGTGCTAAAATATGAATTTATCCTGACACTACCTAACTGAACAATGGATAAAATGTAACTTCGCTTTGAGAAATGCCATTTCCCATTTTGAAATGAGAAATTAGTTAGCTTTCAGTATAAACTCAACTATGTGGATTCAAAACTGTTTGTTTTCATAAAAAATAAAATCCCTGAGATGCAAGCAACAACTGTTATTTGAATGTGCTCTCTCTCCCTGCAGCACAGGTAACCACGTCAATGCACCCACACTGGAGCAGGTGCTGTTGGGTAATGCTGAAGCGATTCACATACAGCTGATGATAAACAGGGCACAGCTTGGGAACTGCAGCACCATGCTATGATCCATGGGAATGAATTTGTGAAAAGGCCTTGCTCAGCAATATCCACACATATCACTCCTCTGACCTGCTGTTTTTTGATGGCAGGGCAGAGTAGACAAATCACTTCATTCAACAGTAATGAGGCAAAATATCATATAATAGAAAAAAATTGTGAGAGAATTGTCCGGAGTTGAGAAACAGTCTGCACTCCCATAACACCCTTTAAAAATGTTGTTTTCTGCCTGAGAATATCCATCAGCATCAGCTGCCATCTGCCCAAGCGCCTCTATTTCAGCTCAGAGGGCCTATGATCCTGCTGTAGTTGTCAGCCAAATTCCAGCTGTAAAAACACAAGCTGGCTTGGACTGATGGGTGCAAAATATTTCTTCACCATACACAGATTATGTCCTGCATTCCCTTAAAGCATTCATCTGCAAGAGGAACACTGTTTGACACAACTCTGTGCCCTGGGGAGTGTTTGAATCTACTTTCATTTATTTATTTTCATGGTGTTTCAATTTATTTTCCAGCTAATCCTGATACCTTGAGTGTTGTACATTTAAAAAAGTGGCAGAACAACATGAGAACTTCGTCCAAAAGCTGCAATAAACCGAGAGTTAAGTAACTAGACGTTAAGGACTTCTCTGCGTTAGCAGTAGTAATAATCCTGTTGCCTTTCTGTCTTCCACCCAAAGCCTCCCAAGTTCTTAGAAACGTTAGTGACAAAGTGACACAACAACCCCTTGAAGTTGCAGCAGACCACAGGGAAATCAAGCTCTGAAATGGACTCCATGTAAGAGGAAGACCCACTTAATTATAGTGTCATGCTGCTTGCTAAAGAAAAGCAGGCGACATAACAAACGTACCAGCTTAATGTGCTCTCGTTTCTGGTACTTTTCACTGTAATACTGCTCCTGTCGGAGATTTAACAGCTGCTGTTGTTGCTTCTCCTTGAGCTCGACTAGCTTCTGGGTCATTTCAGAGTCAAGTGCAGCTAATTCCTGTTCAATAGTTGAAGAAGTGTGGTCTGGGCTGCCAGTTTCAGATCTGCAAAGACAAACACACACCACCAGGGTCTAAGTCACTAGACATGTATGCTCTGCCCCATATTTAAACCTTGTTTTTAAGGCAGCTGATTATATGTAGCCCATTAAGAAGTTTCTCAGCACCACATACAGGGCCAGAAGATGATGTTAGCTCTAGGAAGCCCAATAATTTCATCTTTTAGGAAAAAAATCATAGAATAGTTTGGGTTGGAAGGGACCTTTGAAGGTCATCTAGTCCAACCCCCCTGCAATGAGCAGGGACATCTTCAACTAAATGAGGTTGTTCAGAGCCCCATCCAACCTGGCCTTGAACGTTTCCAGGGGTGGGGCATCTACCACCTCTCTGGGCAACCTGTGCCAGTGTTTCACCACCGTAAGAGAGAAAAATTTCTTCCTTATATCTAGTCTAAATCTACGCTCTTTTAGTTTAAAACCATTACCCCTTGTCCTATTGCAATCGACCCTACTAAAAAGTCCATCCCCAAAATGGTGTTAAGAGTTTATTAGTGGGATGGCTATTGCTTTTAAACCTCATTTTACTAACCCATCATGGTGGTGTGAACTGGACTTAGTATAAATGAGCTACAAATGCAGCTGCCAAGAATTCCCATGAACAGATGCCCCTGGAACTTGTTTACCCACCTCCAGATATGTAACTTGAACTTCAAAGCTGCAACATCCTCAGCAGAAATGGTGCATGTTAAGTATTTTGAAAACACAGTCATTTTTGCATACACTTAACAATTAATTTAGGAGCATAAATTTACCTCTGCATTTATAAAATGCTTGAAGTGGTAGGAACATCCCTTTATTTGGTATTTTCTACCCCCTTCAGGGAACGGCATGCATAGCACACAGAGGAAAGTGCTGACTTCAGGAGGAAAGTTAACACCCCAGCAGGGAGTAAACCTCAGAAAGGCAGCACATAGGAGCAAAGGAAAAACATAATGGGGAAGCTAAAATTTACATTAAGGAACAGTTTTGGGTTTTTTTTCTTTCTTAAGACAGAATGAAGGATAGATGCAATTGTGAAAGGAGACATGACATGACAACACTTGAACAAGTGTTCAAGGAAAAAAAATGCAAAAAACCAGTATCATTCTCAGGCCAGCAGTAAACTAAAACCAAGAAAAACATTTAAAAAAAAAAATGCTGTGTCCCTGCTCTGCTGCTGTGTTTACTGCTGTACTCGGGTGTTAAATCAGTTGCCTGGGAAACCTCAGGAACAGTGCAAAACAGCAAAACCTGAAACAGAGAGGGCTGACACTGTGAGAAAAATGAGTTCGCTACTCAGAAATTTGCAGAGATTACAATGCAGAGAACTTGCTACACCGGCTGCCTCTCTCTCCCCCCCAGGTTCAAGTTTGCAGCTGCTGTGAATTAGAGTAACTTCAGCTGAAATACTGTGAAGCTGCTTTCATCAGTCTGAGAATATAAGCCAAGGCAGCCTCTTTTTATTTCTTGTATTTTTAGTGTATTTGAATATTCTGCTAAGAGGTTAAGTAGTGTCAGCGTGATAGGTGAGAACAATTTAAATACAGAGCCAGAAGACAGCACTGATGAGTATTAAAGTCAGCATATTATGCCATTACACTATACATTTTAAAGCTGACATTTCCCTTGTATTTTTGGGAAAAAGAAATAAGGCCTATTTCTAAATGCTGGAAAAAATACTAAGATTGTGTTTTAAGGGACATGATCACTAAAGAAACTTCAGACCACCACTAGCAAAACACTTCTGCATGATACTTCAAACTTCCTATAGACCACGGCTTTACTGAATCTTGGTCCAATTTTAGACAAGGGCATGAAACATGGCTTTCTTCTGACCAGAGAAAACACATTTGTATGGCAATCTGATACAGGGACTCCTGATTAAGTAGTGATTTATGCTTTGCAGTTACAGGCAAATGGCTTCAGTATAATTTAAAATGATAAAAATCACCTTTTTCCTTGGGATGCAGTGTTCTAAAAGAAACCTTCTGCTTGAGATAGTATGTACTTGCAAGTTTGAAAATCCCTAAGAAATATATTCCCACCTTTTTAAAATTCAACCTCAGATTTCTTAACCATCAGATTTCTCTGTATCTGCACGTAAAGCTTTACATCTCTGAAGTCACTGTGAGAGCTCCATGTAATAGACTGCAGGGTTTTATTATCTGATATCATAAATGATTTATGGTGAGATCCTAACAAAATAAAAACCCCCAAATCCTATTTACTCAAAGATAAAAGAGTAATTTTATTTATTCAGTTTCTTTTTCTGTTTAAATTTGAATAGAATATGCTATAGAAAAGAAACATGAAATTGTTTTGTCTGCCACTATCTGTCACACACATTGATGATGTAAAATACAGCAGATACGATAACACTGTGTGTGCAGTTGGCAAGCAGTCATTATGGGATTTTGTTAAACTCAAGTATAGAACCCGGAAGCCTGAAAACTGGCAACAGTTAAGGCCAGCTGAATATGGATATGTTACGAGTGTTAAGCTCTTATTAAGCCCAATGACATTCTGTCATCAGGCAGGCATTAATGAATAAGCTCCTTCCTAGGGACAAGTTATGGCCTGAATCCCAGCCACTTCCAATGAGAGGTACTATCAACAAGGTTAGCAGCCAGAGCATGCTTGCAGCCTTTTTCTCTGATGATCTCCTACCAAAAACTATCACAAATTTTCTTTTAATATGCATTCAGTGTCTTCATATGTAAGAACTGCAGCTATATCAATTTTATGTAAATGTTAATACACTTTAGTGCTTATCTAATTACTTTAAAAAACTAAGTTATGTTAAAATGAGAATGCTGCACTAATGGGAAAAATGAAAATTTAGGAGGGCACCCCTATCTGATTGTCATTCAGTTGTAACAGTATCAGACACCGATTGTACCTACATGCGTATATGTTTTGCCAGGAGTTAAAAATTTATTTTTATTAACATATAGTTCTTTTCCACATGAACAAGAAAATAATTGTGGAAAGATTAATGAGTCATAACAAACTTTGCATTTCAAACTGATAATGATAAATACAACTCTCCTTTTTTATTATTACCTAAACAAATAATACAAAAATTATATCAGCACACACGAAGAGATAGGGCAATGCAAAATTTAGAAAGTCATAGGACAGAAGGGGTGTGCACGGAGAGGCAAAGCCAAGCAATCATTAGGAGATCCCCAAGGTCTGGCTCAATCATAATATAAACAGTAGTCAGATGTTAATAAGTTTCAGGTGTTTCTTTCACCTAATTATACATATGATGCTTTCTACTGTGGCATGAGTCTTTTTCAGGGCTCTAACTTGGAGACAATGTTCTTCATCCCCAAATTCAGAATATCCTTTTTACCCATAAATAATGTAAGAGAGGACTAAGTTTTGTTCCTGTTTTGACACCTTGTTCTCTTTCACCACCAGACAGCACACTGTGATGGCTGAGAGTAAACCAATTTCTTAATATGTGTACAATGACCATGTGTGCTGGCTGCAAAAACTTCTCACTTGAAAAAGGAGCTACATTATAAAGTTATTATTAAGTGTGGAGTAGAAGTTTCCATGGAACTTACACTCCTTCTCCTAAAGGAGGTCAGCATGGGAGTAGATGGCGTGCTCTGATAAAACATGCTGCAGTTGACCTGAGTAGGAAAGTAAAACACTTTATCCAGATAGGTTTGAGTGCTTTTCCGCTGCAGTCTGATTCATGGACTGTCCCAGTATGTAGGGGATGGCCCACCTCATAGTTTGTGATTAAGCTTACTACCTAACCACTGGCTGCTCTTGCCAGTACAGCTGAGGCAACTACCCATACCAGCAGGCTAAGGAAATTCTCAAGATAAATATTACCTGCCCTCATTTACAGGAAAAGAGGTATAACATGGTGAACAACTCGCCTGGCTTCTAGCAGAGAAGCAGCATATCATGGAGAGCGCTTTTTCTGATTATTTCCGTATCAAAGGCACTGACTTCATTTTACCTAGGAATCTTGCCGCTTTTGATTTTTTTCTGTGCTTTAATGTCACCTCCATATTAATTGTCTACTATAAAAGAAGACTTGAGTAAAGATCTCCAATACCAAGAACAGGAAAGCCACGTTCAACATACCTTTTCTTACTGTCTCTTTTTGCTGTTTTTTCTAAAACTGCTCTTCGTCGCAGGTAGTCATTTTGGATTTCATTATACTTTGCAGTGTGCTCTTTGATAAGGTCAGTAGTTTTCTTGTGGTGCCTCTTTACAAGGTCCTTCATTTCTTTGTAGTGCTTCTTCTGAAGCTTAACAAAAGACTTCTGTTGTTTTAGCTCCTCAATAGTCTGTGCTTCCACTTCTACAATGATAATAACAAAAGCCACTTCAATTTTCTAATAACGTACGATTTCAATCGGAGAATTGCTATTAGCAGGGATGAAACAAAGCATGCTTTGTTTACTGCTGGTAAATGAACAGACTGGAATGTATGAGGCCAGCAAGTACTTCCACAGTCTAGGCCAGCCTGTTTCTACCGCACATGAGGGATGCTGACTAAGAGGCAATCAACACGCAGAATTTCATGTGTCTTTCCTGTTTTCCACATCCAAATGTAGGTAGGCCTACACAAGATTTGGATGTGGAGTAGGTTCTAATGTAGGAGAATGACTATAAAATAAATGGACTTATGAGATTTGCAATCTAAACTATAACGCCAAGCCAGAGGACGTGACTCCCAACAGTAGGGCACTATCTAACTGACAGACCAGCTTGCTTGATGTAATGGTAATTTCAATTTTCTAGGAGCAATGGGAACACTGCAAGGCTAATGGAAATAAAATGGTTTCACTACTATTCACAATATTCGGAGCAAATTTAGCTTCTGTTCTCATAATAATGCTGGCCTTTTGTCTGCAATATTTTTAAAAAATTCCCTGTTGGCAACCAATACCAATCTCATGAAACATGTGCTCAAACATTTAATAACTTCAAAGCTGAGGAAGAAAACATGGTATGTACATTTTCTGTGAGTTACTGCAGTCCTAATCACTCAAAGAAATGTCTAAGCCAGATGGCCTGTTTCATAAAAAATGTTTCTCTTGGCAAAGAAGTCTATCATTCATGCAGTGTAAACTGTATATTTATTACCTGTGAGGACACTCTGAATAAGATCTTCTGTCTTTGCAGGTGCTTTCACCGAACCTAGAGGTGAAAGAGATGACTGATTCTAATTCTTTTAAAGCAACAGCCATTATTGTGCTGTTTGATCGCATATTAAAACATCACAGGTGACACAGGACATGTGCTGACATGGGCATTTATTAATCATTTGAGAAAACACAACTCCTGAGCAGAAGAGTAGCAACATGGAGAACAACACCGATCCCGTGAACCAACACGAAAAGGTAACCTGCTGAAAACGCACCTGAGCTTTGTTGTTTTACTTATGAGGAAGATGTAATTGAACTCACTGATACCACTCATATGAATCACTTAAAAGGTATTAGACTGATGGTTAATACAGGTTAGTACAACCGCCCTATATTATGATGTCAGTGCAAAATACATGTACATAAGATGAATCCAGCTCCTTGTAAGTCAGTTAGATCAAGCCTATGGCGACCGCAGTCATAAAATTATAAACACTGGTTTGTAATAGGATATATGTCAATACAAAATATGTAAGTACCTAACACTGTATTTTGTGTGTGGAATAAGATGTAACTACATGCATAAAATAAGCATATTTGTAAAAACAATTTAAAGAGACTCCTGCATTTGCAAAAAACACCCAAAGCAGCAAATTTTCTTGCTTGTAATGAACTTCAGTTTCACCACAAAAGCAACTCTTAAATAGAAGATACTTGTATGTTTGAGGAAGACTGGCCCTAACAGCATACTAAAGTAGTGGGAAAATGTCTTCCTATTTTATACAAACAAAACACACACACACAAACCAGCTTTGTTCTTTAAACGCAAAGCACATGAAAAAATATTATGCAGATTTGTTTTGAAAAGATGGGACTTTTTTGTCTTCCATTGTGTTTTTTTACCTGGTGCTGGTTGGCTATGGACAACCTGAGTTGCTGGTTTCGGTGTAAGAGAGGCAGTGTAATTTACTCCATTTTCTGCTGGTGTTGGCCTAGGTTCATTGTTAGCTTCGCATGGTGCATCTCCATGGTCAATCTGAAAATACATAATGATTTATATTACTCTTCCCAACTAACAGACTTTAAATTATTTATTTGCAGGTCTAGCTTAGGCTCTTTTTTAAAATGTAAAATGCTTTTTATGAATGTTATATATAAATCATTCTGAAAAGAAAACAAGCAAACAAAAAAGTATCATTAAGAGCCATGGTAGTCCAGGTGGTTCAGTTTTGCAGGGTAGATTTCAAGGAGAAAAGGAGCATGTATTATTCTGAAAAAGTACTTGTATTTTAAGTGGATATAACTCATCAGGGACGTTTTTCAGTACAGTATATATTAGCCGCACCAGATGTGAAATCTGTATTTTATTGAAAAACATTGTTCTCTGCCATAAAACCTTTCTAGAAATAACGTAGAAGCTGGCATGAAAACGCTGCTCAAATCCCTGCTGTGTACATGCTTTCTTCACAAAATCACTTTTAAATTTCATAGATACACACAGCACTATCATTATTCACCGTTCTTACAGAACACAGACATACTTCTGATTCCCAAGATCTTACATTCTTGTAATTACACTCCAAGGATAATATGTAAACACTACCTCCATCCTGCTGCATAAATACACCTGTGGTATCCAAATATTTAAGCATTTTCCACAATCTTTTCTTTCTCTCCGGTTTCCTAAACCCAGGCTTACAGCATACGTTGTACTACGTATTGAGCATCTTATAATTTTCCTTATGACCATCAGGTTTTAAGCAAGCACAAAGCACTCAGCAAACAGGTCATTCAAAGCAGTTTGTATTTTGAAATGGCCAAGCCCCCTTCCTGCAGTCCCTGCAAGGGGCCAGTTGCCATGGTGTCTCAGGGTACTTTTGGATTTGTTCCTTCAGCTGCTTCCATTTTACTCTGACGGTAATCACATTACATGCAGAGGCAGGATGCCACAATTGTTGGTTTTTTCCCCTTGATTACTCCATACTTGCAAAATACCAGCCTGCACTGCATCAATAGAGACAAAACACACTTTGATCTGTTTTGTACTGCTCCTACTGCTGCTTTCCTTCATCTTGGCCCTGACAACATACTGTATATTGCAAAAGGATTTCTGTCTCAACAGCCTATTTCTACCAAAATTATAGGAGAGAGATACTCTAGTCAGAAACATGATGCAATTGCAAACCAATGCCAAGGATGTCATTTATGTCAAGCAGTTTTGCAGGAATGACTGCAACAAAATAACGAAAAACATGATCTAGCCAACATATATGACAGTAGAACAATGTTACTGGTAAAAGCTGTAGCTGTGACAAACACACACAGACATGGTTATCCCCTCAATTCTCCTTAAAATATACTCCTCACAGGATGCAATTCATTAATTTAATAAAAACGTTTGCTATAAATCATCAACATTTAATACAAATAAAGACAGAATTCCTAACTTCTGGCAAGTTTGTGCCCCAAAAGCCACTGCATGGGAAAGAGGGTATTATCTTTTTTTTTGTGGGACTAGGTTTGTGTGTGGTGTGAAATGCTGCATCACAGCTTGCTGAAAAACTATTAATACAGCCTGTCAGTTTTGGATATAAAACATCTGTTTTCACAAACTAAAGCAGAAATGTGAGACAGGATCAGGAAGTGAATAAAGAGTAATTTTCACTGCATCAAGCAATCTAATCTCATTAAAAAGCACTTTCTCTTCTCATAATTCATCACACAGAACGCTAAAGTAAACATGATTTTCCCTTAGTGGAGAATATTTTAGTCTCTTTTAAAAACATGATATAATCCAGCCTTATAATTTATAGTTTTAATATTCACAGAAAATGATTTCTGTTGCACATGTTGCCATGTCTTTTGCAAGACACTATGTTTACTAAGTAGAAAGATACATAGGTACATATCTACATGGTCTATTTTAATTTTTTACAGAGAAAAGGAGCTGCCATATACTGGGGTTGGGAGATCTCCTCCAGTATTGAGTATATCCGTGCTGCACTGATAGACTAGGTGGGCAGCTCTTGAGTCAGTTTGCCTCTATCCTCCTTGGCAAAGTATAAACAAGTGTAAGCAAGGTCTCCCTATAAGAAGTGTCAGATCAACTTAATTTCCATTACTGTAACTTGGTGTGATCATTATAATTTGCAGAATTATGCCTGAATAGTGGTATCAGATACACTAAGTGCAGCTGCTCTCCTAGAAATGTTTTCATTTACTTTCCCTATCAAAGTAATTTTATTTAAGCAAAGAAGCCAACTGGAGTGATTACACACGTTTGATTTATATCCAGGCATGCAAAACAATGGTTTCTGTTTCAACACTGTTTTATGGGTAGAAACAAAAGGTCAGATGCTCTGCTGCTTCCATATTAATGCAGACATATTAATGAGCCAGCAAGGACTCCCAACTCCCTGACCCTGCAGTGGGAATTAACACGCTGCCCCAGAGACATTACACCAATGTGTAAATAAAATAAAATAATTTTATAATTTTAAATAAAAAAAAAAAATAAAATGCATTTCATTCTGGCTAGTTTTTCTTAGGCCCCTACACACTTCTGCTCCCATGACTGCGGGGATGAAAACGTACAAACTACTTACATCAACCTAGTTTAGGCTGGGATTAATTCATCCCAAGGAACTCCCAGATACAAATTGCTATGGCTTACTCCTCCTGTCGGTAAAGGACACCAGGCAGGGGAAGGGAGGGCAACCTTCACTACTTGTACGCTCGTGAAGATTTACCATGTATTCAGGTAAGTACAGTACAGTTAAAGGTGCAAAACCCACACTACAGGTATCACAACACTTCCATTCTGCAAAAATTGCTGTTCTAAGGCCAGGCTGGAAAGCAAGAACTGGAAGTTAGGTACTGACCAGAAAACCAAAGATAGGGATTCACATTATGCTCATGATGGGAACATTGCAAATAAATACAGAAAAGATGCTGTAAATTTTGTCAGTTCTTAAGCATTCTTCATTTATGTTATTGCACTGATAATTAACAGGCAGTGTAACTTGAAGCCTAAAGAAAGCTAATTTATTTGTCTAAAATGATTCACTATTAGGTAACTTATTTGACTACTGTCTTGCAAGAAGCCTGGGGAACTTCTTACAAAGATGCAGTTTAAACTTCTAGGTAGCAAAGAAAAAAACTCTGTTTTCCTGTGACAGCTGATAAATAAA
>NW_010547736.1:44745-47743 GCF_000687285.1 Phaethon lepturus | reverse complement strand
AGGTGTGGGGAGGTGGAACCTGTACTAGGAGACAGCACAGCTTTGCACACAAACATTTATAGTGTGCAAATTTGAAACTGTACATAGGAAAACTGAATCCAGGTGCACTTACGTGTACATTTCTGGAAAACATACTTAAGTTTATTTAGCTATATTGCCAGTGAACGTACTTGCAGTTATTAACCAATATGATTCTTGTGGGCAATGTAAGTGGACAAAGCAGTCAGCCCCTCTGAGGAAGAAAATGTTATAATCACATTACATTATCAGGCAATTTAAGATCTCCAAGCCAGCCCAGATGCCAAATATCTTACCCAGAATGGGTGTTTATAAATAGAAGGTAACAATGGTGTATTTAGGTTGCCACATTAAGCAGCAATTTTGTACGTGTTCCTTGCTACTGCATCTACCTGAATGGTTATACATTTTTTGTAAACACATCATTACAATCATTTCCGTTTTCTTTTAAAAAATATTTCTCTGCTACTCCAAAACAAGCTCCTTTATCCTATGAGCTTTCAAGCTCCTTGACATATGGTAGTACTACCTGAGCACTTAAATTCATCCTTCCTTTTTCTCATTTGCTTTAGAAGATACTCTGTGACAGAATTTTTCTGACAAATAAGCCTGTACAGACCAGGAAAATCTGTACTTTTTCAAAAGTAAAAATGACCTCTAAGGTATTTAAAGGATTATGTTAAAAAAAGACTTTGCTATTAAAATAGAATCTCATGTGTAGAGTGTCCTAGATAAATGTCTAAGATACTATTGAACATTTCACAGTGTCCTCATTCAGCCGAACTTGTGACACTACACAAAGAGTAAATTGTTGGCCACTGAATTGTAATGACTTTCCTTCATCTGGTCTGCTTTGGGAATGTATTCTTGGTTACAAAATCTAGTTCAATGAGGCTTTGCACATCTGAGAATTGAAGAAGACAGGCACCAGAGCTGAGAGCAGTTTAGGATTACAGAGCATTTCTCCTTCCTCAACACAGACCTGTACCGAGTGCCTTTTGATTCACATGATGTGCCTACCATCTGACACCAACAAACTTTAAAATGCAAGGTTGATACTTTCAAACACTGCCAGAAGACATTCCAATGGCAATGTCTGGAACAGAAAGACTGAATGTTTGAATGTGCATAGAGATTATCAGGAATCAAAGCTCAAAATAACGCTCAAAATAACATCTCTGCATTCGTATGCACAACACCTCCAATTACACAGAAAAATAGGGTTTACAGATTAACCCACAGGTAACCACGTATACCCAAACAGATACTGAAAATGTGGCTCCCATAGCTTTAAGCTAAGCTAGAACAGACATGGACATTTATTTACTCTATGGTCTCCTCCCTCTTCTCTCTTTCTAAGATCGATGAAGGATTGGATCAGCTGACCTGTAAAGGCCCCTTCCCATCTAAACTATTGTATGATTATACTGGGTCTCTTTAGAGAGACCGAGTATATGCATGTTTAGTCACAGAGCATGTATAGAGACAACATAATCTGAGACAGACAAATGTTTCTGAACAAAATACCCTCTCCAGAAACAGGGCCTGAAATTCTGGAAAATTTGTAATATTCTCAGGAAAAGCTATTGACACATAGTTGTCTTTTCATAAGGGCAACTTCAGAATCAAACTGGAGAACAACAAGCAATGACTTATGAATATTTCATTTACTACCTAACAAAGCTGCAAATCAGCACACACCTAACATGGTTTTACATTCAGCTTTTGGTGTCTCTCTACCTCTGAATAATAACTCCATGCACAACATGCTGCTTTCAGTGAAACCACACACAGAGTACAACACTTCTCGGCTGTATTGCACCCAAGTTTCGTTCTAGGTGAGATGTTTACAAGTGTTCAAGTAATCAACACATACAATTCCCACGGACTTTCAATATTTGTCTTTCTAAGCAAAGTAGGTGCTTTTAAATACCATAACATAATTTGCAGAGACTCTGAAACCTCCCTTACCTCTTTCTTTACCTCTTCTTCATCTTCTAGAGTCAGTGCAGCCAGTTGCTTAGCTCTCTGCTCCATCAGGTTTACATATCTGATTGGATTGGATAAGGCCTCGATCACATCTAGAAATAATGCAAATACTTCAGTTTCAAGCCCCTTATGTTATGGTTCCAGTGCCCCTCAGGTTTTAAGAAAGAAACTGTACTTTTCATACAGATCTGCTGATGATAGGTACTTCGAGGTCCTAGAAACAACAGTGGAGGGGAGTCATGCACCATCACGCACAAATACTCTAACACAAACCCTCTTTGAGTTTGTGCTTGGGTCTTGTGGATGTGCATTTTCTGCAGTGTTTTATGATGGATTTTCAAAGCTTACAGCATCAGCCAAGTAGGATCCTGCTTCACATGCGGCACAGGGGAGCATTAGCGAAAATGTCCTTGTTTAGAGCCGATTACAAAATACAATGCTCTACATTAAGCATGGCACTTTCCTCTGCTTAGGACACAACTACATACCACTGTGTCACGTAAGCAAAGTTTCATTTGTGTTTCAGTGGCAAATGCCTGTAGTATTCCCTCCTTTAGAGTCATATGAAGTCTGCTGAAAGTAAGACTTGGCCCTAATGCTAAACCTCAGGCAGGGTGCTCTAAATCAGGCCATCTTGTATGAATGATGAGACATAATGATCCATCAGATGCACAGGTTTGTTCACAGGATCATTGCCCCAATATGTCAAGTCATCTACACCACATTCATTTTGTGGTTTAATTAACCTTTTTATTTCCCAGTAGGAAAACGTCAGAGAATTACCTGCATAAGTATCAGGTACATAGTCTTTGACCTCTATGTACACAAAGAGAGCTGGCAGCGTCAAAGGTTGGTTCCTCTCGTTCCTCAAACAGATGTAGTGATAGCCTGCAAAACAAGAAACAATCAGTTCAGAGCATAAACTCTTCCACAGGCATTTCCAATGTAATTGTGTTATCATTTGTTATTTATAGTGTGGCTCCAACTGAGC
>NW_010547736.1:43122-44714 GCF_000687285.1 Phaethon lepturus | reverse complement strand
GAAAGATTTACCTGAAGGGTTTCAGAGATAAGTATACAGACAAGGGACTGTTAGAAAGGCACGTGACACTGCAGTTTAAAATAGTATTCTCCCTTTATTTTTACATCTGTGAATAATGCTAAAAATCACCATTTATGTAATTTTTGATGCATTACATTTTATTACCCTTGGCTGGATTCCACCCCCCCGCCGAGTTTCAGAGCTCTCATTTAATTTTCCAAAGTGACCCTTGTAATACTCAGGAATCTGAACAGCCAAGTAAAACTGAGAGGTAATAGTCCATTCACAACACAGCGTCTAATTTAAAAAATAGACAACGTGGCACTATATCTGTAAAGTCTGTGTGTGTATGAATCCTATCATGTGACCAACCTTAGAAATACATCTGAAAAAATAGTATTTTCAGATTGTTTTGAAATCTGTCTTGTAAGAGTGAGGGCACACATTACAGTAGAGCTTAGCCAAGTTAATGGTGAGGCACCACAGATGGGGCAGCCCCAAACCCTTTCTCCCAGCCACCTACCACCATCTCCCGCATCAAGCCATCTCCTGCCTCTTCTCTTGTGCACTGACACTTTTCTGACTTTTTAGGTAGGTAGCTCAGCAAGTTAAACTCTGGAAAAAGCAACCTTCAGAAACTGTAAAGAGTCTTCCGTCAATTTAGCTCCTCCCCATAAGGTCAGACAAACGCCAGTTTAAAGACAGCCATGGAAGTGCACAGGTAGAGGTGGGAGAAAGGGACTTTCAGTCCCAGCAAACTGTTACAGTATCACAGTGCTGCAAAAGCTGTATCCTCTGCCTCACAAGTTGGTGCCTCCTGCACCATAGCTGAAGCTGTTCTTCTGGGGCATGATTACAGAGTCGCACATATGGGTCGAGATACAAGTCACGAGCAGGATGCACTTATCTAGGGGGATACTTCACTTGGCTGATGTGAACAACTCCCTCTCCAAGTAAAGATTAAATCATTGCTTTGAGAATAATGGTAATTCTGTGGATTTATGTGACAGTGTGATATAGTTTTCAATAACATCTCAGAGAAGACAGAAATTACATATTACAAAGGTTTCTCAGTTCCCGCAAGCTCCTCCAGCAAATTTTCAGCATGTACACAAACTGAAATCAACATGCTGTTCTCCATCACATGCTGTAAACTAATGATTACCGGAGTCAAAAGGACAGAAGATAGGCCTGCGGGTAAAAGCTCTCGGAAGTCCTTGTATGATTTAACACAGTGGCCTTTGTTCTAAAAAGCACAAGCTTAAAAGCAGGTACATGATTCAGTGCTCTGCTAAATGAACTCTGTGCTGCATGAAGGGTGAGTGCCATGAAATTGGATCAGTTGTGGTAAGAGCTCACTTCCACCAGAAGAGAGAAATCCTTCACATTCCCCTTTCTCCTCTCCAATCAACTACTTGGCAGGTCCCCCATGAAGCAATTATATCCACTAAGTCAGCAGAAAATGCACCCAGGATAAAAAACCTGAGAGTTTTCTGCTGGATTGATAGGTGGAGTTGGCTCACAGAAAAAGTGTGAAGGTTGGCAGAGCTGGCACAACAGGATGGCCAGGGATGCATGGCCAAGAGCAGGGC
>NW_010547736.1:40376-43091 GCF_000687285.1 Phaethon lepturus | reverse complement strand
AAAGAGAAGTGATGACTGGTGAAGAAATCCTGGAGCAGTGACAGGCCCAGCAACCACCTCCCATGGCCAGCCCATTTGCACTTGCAGTGAGGCCACGCAACCCACACCAGCTAAGACAAAACCATTTGGAGCTCTTCTTAGAAGAGCCCTGGCATCACCTGCCACAAGAGAAAGGACTGATTTATACATTACCTAAGATCAGGTCTTCAGGAAAAATATGGACAACAACTGTTAGCTAAGGGACATGTGAGCTTTGTGCTATGGCTGGGACTGGCTAGATACTGTGCAGGGTATGTACAGATATTCCTCCTTTTCCACTGTGAGTGAAGCTGGGAGCGTGTTTATGGCCCATATGCTTGCCCTAATTTAGTTTCCTCCCTTTCCTTCATTGGAAAAGCTGGCATTGAAGTTGGACACTTCTCTTACACAACATGCCAATGTCACTGCATCTTTCTGAAACATGATCTCTGGCCTGGAAAATTGGGGCTGAGTTGTCACACAAGACAATTTTCAGTTAAGTGGCCACTAATTATAATAGAAATAATAATACGATTTAGAAGAGACTAGTAATGATTTTTTTTTTCATTTTCAGCAATGAAGATGAAAGTAATTTTGAGTTGATTTAAAGGTGTTAGAGAGATACGAGAGCTCGCATATAGGTCAGTCCTTGTATGTATATAAAAATTATACTAGAGGAGCATATTTTGCTTTCATTCCCAGCTATCTCCCAGTCTCACAAAGGGTGACATCAAAACTGTCTGTTGCTGCCCTTATTACTGTTAAAAGTGTACAGTTGCACTTTTTAGCATAAACCTGTGAGTGTGCGATTCATCTAATGGAGACGAGTTAAGTGCCAACCATGCCTCTGATGATTTAATTCTGTTGGTTTTCTTGGATCATTACAAACGTAAATGTCTGGTGAAATATGGCGTTTTCCTTTTCAAAGTTGAGATAGATTATTCAAATCTCCAGTTACTACAAATCTGCAGAGTGTCTGATGACTTACAGCAGTTGGGCTCCTGGCTTGCTCTTTCTTTTCACTACGCAATGTCTGTCTCAATGGAGAAAAAGGTTTACCTGGTCGAATTGCTGAGACTGGTAATATCCGATGACCAATAAATTTCCCTCCTTCTTCATACACTGCTAGCCTCAAACATGCCAGGGAAGGTAAAACGACCTAGAAGGCAATATTGTTGCATTATTAACTTTCTCCTTTCCAGACACAGGCTATGTAGCAGACAAAGTTCAGCCTAGGAGATCATAACATCTACTCATCTATAGGAAAGTCTTACCATATAAGAGGTCAGAGTGTATGCACCTGTGTGCCAAAATAACTCTCACTGAAACTTTTTTTCAATCAAGAAACTTGAGGTGGGATGTGTGCATAGTATGTTAAACTCAGCAATTTGACCCTACATTTTCAATATGATACAAGGGACTTTGGCAGTTCAACTCCTCTCACACTTGAGCGCCGCTCTATTTTCTGCTTATTACTCACAACATGTAGGTGTTTTTTTTTTCCTTTGTGTTTGCAACAATGGGATTATTTACTTCTGAGAAAAGTCACTGATAGGCATATTAGTGTTGAAAACTCAACAAGCAACTCAACCTGTTTTGCAGAGTGTGAATGTATGAATTACATGAACCATGTCAACACCAGTAGAATTTTCCAGTGCTGCAGCATACCCACTAGCTGGGCTAAAGAGGTTTAATCAGGCAGGATGTTTACTAGCACTGGATGCTTTCTTGGCACTACATAAGAAAGAAGGCCAAACAGTGAAAAAAGAAAACAAGAAATCAAAAAAGGTTACCTGAATGACCCTAATAAGATAGGAATCTTTAATGTTACTTTAAAAAAATGTGTAGCATAATTCATATTATTTTCTTACTTAATGCAAATATACATACAAATACACATATTTTTAACCTGGGCACAGATTATGGTTTGTTTGTTTTTTGGTTTTTGTTTTTTTTTTTTAACATATGCTAAAATATATCCTGACAATGAAGGGGGGGGAGGCAACAATCCAAAATTAAGAGTTTCTCAATTTATTTTCAACATTACTAAAAATAGTAATCTATGCTTCTCTGAACACAGAGGCAGCCAGGCACGATTGTTAACTAAATAGAGAAATGAAATACACTAATTAGAAGTTCATTACAGAAGAAAAATGCTAGTGAGGTTTCCAAACTTAAGTTCTGGCAGGCTGCCAAAAGAAAGTCATTCAGAAGGCCAAATATTGAGGGAAAAGGGCTGTACTCCCTAGAAAGCAGGGCTGCAAGTACCAATTGTATGAACATCTCTGAACTACGTTTGCTGAGAGAAACATGAAATAAATTGTTTTACAAACAGCTGGACTCAGGATTCACTTAACCACAGTGCCCAATAAGCAAAACCCAGAGATTCTGTTAAAAAACTGGCTGCAAGTACACTGCGAGGCACACTAAGACATTCATGTTGCACAATCCTAAAACATTCTCAGTATTTTCTGCTCCCTCAAAAGTTTAGAGAATTGAGTTTGAGTAGTATTGTTCAAATTGCATGAGTAACTTAGGAGTCTATGTCTCATTTCAAGTGGTTGGGATTTATGTGGTTTCATCACCTAGGTTGTATTCATACAGCATAATCTAGTGCAAAGCAGAGATAACAGATTGCTTTGAATGTGCTAGCTTGGACAGCCAGATTGTTATAGCTGTATCCACATTGTCTTGCCT
>NW_010547736.1:9252-40345 GCF_000687285.1 Phaethon lepturus | reverse complement strand
TCAGCAGGACTGCTCAGCCAAAGCAAAATGGTACTTCAGCTAAACTGATTCTGGGATTTGTGCTTGCTCGTTCATAGCATGGCACTGCATCATGCCATGCAGATGAGTCTATCAACATGTCTGTGTTTCCAGCTGTGTCAGCGAAGAATCAAGGTGACTTTAAACTCATTTCTTTTAGTAGGAGCTGGCTTGACTACTGTAGCAACATTACACCAAAAGTGGTTAACTATAAACAGTTCAAGAAACAACTCTTTATCTTTGAACAAATGCAAAGTTTCACTAATCCACAGAATTACTCTACTGGACAGCGATAAAATAAGCATAGTGCACGTTTGGGAAGGAAGTGTTACACCGACCTTCTTAAACACTATGGTTTCTTCTTCCCAGACAGGATTAACTGCATTGCCTTGAGAGGTCTTGGTCTTCAAAGCTTTTCTTCTTGTATCCACAGGCAGGCCAAACATGTCAACTTCTACATAAGTACCGACTTTTTTATCAGAAAGAAACTGACCTGAAATTATCTAAAACCAAAACAAAGGAGGATCACTAGAGACAGCTTTGGTAGATTAGGAAATGAGTGGCTGAAATGCAGATGGATAATTCGCATTAATGATCAGATAGTATGCATTTAAAATAAAACAAAAACCAAAACAAAACCACAATAAACAAAAACCCACTGTTTAATATTGCAGACACAGAAAAACAACTTATCAGGCCTGATTTCCTGTGACCCTGTGGTCCTGAATTCCCCTATGAGTGATAATGTGGTTGAGATCATGCTGCTGCCCTTCCAGCAGCAGGCATACTCATTTGGATCTCTTTCCTCAGTCTGGCTGCCTATTTCCACAACACAGTATCTTTGAGAACTCTCATTTCTACCCAGCTTCAACAACAGGTTCAAAAAATGCTGGAAGAAAAAAGCTGCGAGAAGAAAACAAGCTAAAAAGTTGGTATTCTGATAAAGGCTCTTCACACAGAGTGAGGAGTTTCACTAGGAAAACAAGACAACTATAATATAACCGGTCTTTTCTAGTTCTTATTTTTAACAGGAAACACAACTCAGCTTTAAAAAGTTAAGGAAATGTCTGCAATTACTTCAGAAGATTGAAAAGACACAGGAATAAGTAGCAGTGTCACTATACCTTAGTAAATTCAGGCTTGCCTAAAGCAAATCTTAATCCGTTCTCAGCTGTATCTTGTATGGGCAATGACATTACATCCAGTAGGGTTTTCACCAAGCAGGCAGAAGTTGCTGACTTCTGACAGCTGTCTCCTGCCTCCTGGATGCTCATTCCTGTTAAAAATGCTGTGCACCTCCTAATATCTATTGAATGACTTCCACCTCCATTTACTAAAATTGCAGAAGAAATTGCCTCTAAACCCACAAGAGGAACTGAAAGCTTCCATGATTACAGGTCACCACAAAAGGTCGTTCCCACACAGTCATTTTTTACCATGCATGTCATCAGATTATTACTTTACTCGTACCCCTCCCAGCACTGCTCTGCTATGCTTGTGTCTGGAGCCTGAGAGGAAATACTTGTTTTCTCTCAGTGAAAACAGGAGGATATTTTGCAGGTGGATTCTATAATAGGGACACTGTTCTAATGGACAAGTCCAGTAAAGGGAAAAACAGGATTTCAGGAAGTTTATGTTTTTATAACTAGAGATATACCAAGTATAAATTTGTGATCCTGTCATAGCTAGTGCAATCTATCCTTCTAAACATTCATACAAGTAGTTTTCAATTTGCAGATTCCTGAAGGTCCTTGAACTTCATTAGAGGTCCTTAAAAAGGAACGAAGAAAAGCAAGCTGGCAATGAATTTCAGCTAACATTTATGGTTCCATAGTCCTGCCAGAACTTATAGGGAACCAGAAAATTTATTTATACTAAACAGTGTACTGTTCTAGCTATTCCAGTGCAACCTACCACTCCATAACAGCATGTTTTAAATTCATCTCTTTGTTACTAAAAACACAGCCAAACTACTCTTAAGTCCATTCACTTCCCAATTACTTCTACGGAAAAGAATACATACAATAAAAATACATTTATTTATACTACAATATGAAATGTGAGGCAGAAGATCCTCTGCAATTTAAAAATTAAATGTCACTCCATGAAATGAAATGCATTTTATTTTCTTGACTTAGTATGGTCATTTGCTAGGCCACTGCACAACAGAAATATATCTATGCTCTTAACGCTGTCACAAGAGCAGTTTTACCAGCTGCGTACATACCTTCACAGACAAGGTGTTAGCTACAATTCCATCCACTATACTTTCAGTAAATGGATCAAAGTGTTTGTCTGGTCTTCTCATGAACTCTGGCTTTAACCTGTATCCGCTTTTGCCATTGTACTCGTACATTCCCATGTTTATTTGCATAGACAAATCTAGGCATTAGAAATATGGGTAAGAATTACATTCTAGATAGATAACAATTTTAAAAAGCAATAAAATAATACTATTTATTGTAATTTCAAACTGACTGTAATGTAAACAACTATTTATGGCACATTGTTGCTTTAGAAGTTTCAGATGTGATTGCAGCCACCCTCTTGGATTCTTTTGACAAGACCAAGACATCTGTAAGACATCTTTCAGAGATTACTCAATAGATAACATTTTCGAATTTTAAAAGAAGCCTTGACATGTTTTGAGTCCCTCAGTGTTGGACTGATTGTACTGTTGTACCTGACCCATCAGAGTGCTTATGTTTCTAACCCCTTCCTAGCATCAGACACTGGGTGCCCGGTACTTGGCTGAAAGTGGCCCAAGGAGGTTTTTATTACTCTGTGGACTCCCAGCCTGTGTGGGGTTTTGCTTTCCATGGAAAGGCAATGTGTATATGGGCACAACTGGAAAGGAAAAAGGAAATGATACCATGGCATCATGTGCCCAGAGGCAGGACATGGCCAGGATATGTCCTGGGATCCAGTAGCTGGAAATATTTGTATGTCTCAGAACCGACATAGCCTTGGAAGACAACACATCTTATTTCAAAAGTGACTTGTGCATCTAGGAAGCCAAAAGTCTGTTTTTTAAACACTCACTTTTCAAGTGGAATTTGCTAAGTCCCTTATGTCTTGATATACTGAGATTTTGGAAGACACAGGAAAAAAATCCCTGCCAGATCTCAAATGCTGCTCAGTGGTAACCACTTATAAATGATGACTATCTGGAGGACATTACGCATGTGTATTATATTAGCTGTGGCATGGTAATTATGAATATTTCCAGTTTAAAAAAACAAAACCACTGAAACTGTGTTACAAATGTTAATTAACAGCTCTGTGGTATCATTCAAGCGCTAGACATCTTTTGATGCATAAAGCCTTTCCTACCTACAAATCAGAAACTGTATCAGAGAAGTGGAAAACTTACAAAATCCAGAGACCAGCATAACTTACCTACAGTCTGGAAGTTAAGAGCAACCATTTGGCAGCCGGCATTCCAGAAAACTTGTGGCATGTAGTTCGAAGAATCTACACGTGTTCCCTTTGGGTAAATTCGACTTAGCTGCATTTTGTTGTATCTAAATGGTGAGTAGTTAAGATATAGTACGTGTGACACAAATCACTTTGCAGAGAGGTGCAACTGCAACATTTAAATGCAGGTAATCTTTACAGAACAGCAGTGGGTTTCCTAATGGATTTCTGCAACTATAACACTTTCAGACATCCATAATTTTGTCGGAGACATGATAAATACAGGGTAATTAAAGATGCTGTTTGTTTCTGTAGAGAGTACTCGGAATAAGCAAGGAAATAGCACAGGCATATGCATTAAAAAGATAGCATTCATAAAATTCCATTTATCATTATGGTTACTAATTTGGGATTTTCCTAAGATTGCATTTATAGAGGCCAAATAGCTGTAAACAGCGAATCTTCCTCTGGTGGGGAGAGAGGTGCTCAGTTAGAAAGTAAGTGCTGTTCTGGAATGTGCATTAGAATTGGCCTCTACATACAGACAGAAATGATGAACGTGCACTTCTTATAGTTGACTCTACGAATCTCAGAGATGAGAACATGCTGCAGGTTATCTGTGGAAATAGCTTTCCATTAATCTTCTTTAAGGCACTATTTTATCTTGACCGTTCATTCTTTACTGCAGCCACAATGAGAGACATTGAGAAACATCAAAGGGTCTAACCAGCATGCTCCTTAGCTTTTCTTTAAAAGTTATTAAAAAAACCCTAAAAAAAAGGAGGAAAAAAAAAGGAGAAAAAAAGAAGAAAAAAGAAGAAAAAAGAAGAAAAAAGAAAAAAAAAGAAAAAAAAAGAAAAAAAAGAAAAAAAAAGAAAAAAAAAGAAAAAAAAAGAAAAAAAAGAAAAAAAAGAAAAAAAAGAATTGCGTGGCAATAAAACAGCTCAGTGCTCTTAGAACTAGAGGTATGTTGGGAAAGCAACCTTTCTCATATGACTGCAAAAAATCAAGTCAGCCACATTTTGACAATTCGCTCACCGTAACTCATACCACCTCATATAGGATGATAAATTTAACAATAAGAATACAAAGTATCAGGTCTTCAATATGTAGTTTATGCCTATTCCCTCCAGTCCTAGCCCACAGCACAAGGACTCATGCCAGCTTTAAAATTAGCTCATCAGAACTCAAGCCAATTAATTCATCTAGCAAGACAGTCAAATCTACAAATTTCATTTGGGTTTCCTATTTCCCCAGCTCCTGTCTGCAAATTTCAATAAAGCCCTATAACAGATCTCAGACACAGAAAGGCTAAGAAAACAGCTTTCTGAAAGTCAAGGATACTCCACGAATTCCACAGGAGACTTTGTGAGTTGCTCGAGCCCTTTGGTTTCCACAAAGGAAGACATTTCAAAACTTTTGTTGCGTTCTGGAAGTTTAAAGGGGAGAGAAAAACACAGACACATTAGAGAATGAAATCATATGTGATATATGAGCTGCAAACAACTGCTTTAGACTCAGTTGCCTTATCCCATCTACTGTTCACCAGCTCATTTCAGCTTAATCTCAAAGAATTTACATACACAATCATTTGCTTACAGCAGCAAGCTCACTCTGAACGTACTGAAGAGCTCCATCTGAACTCACATTAGCACTGTCTAAATGAAGAGTGTTACTACTGCCTGAGATTGCTACTGTACCAACTGCAGGCAACAGTCAGTGCACAGGTAGAAGTCTCTCATGTTTGCTTGCAAAATACCATGTTGATATATTTGACAGGTAGAGCCCAGAGTTTACAGGTGAGACGCAGAAGCAATATGGCAGCTTTTGTAGGGAATGCAGAAGGCCCTGCTGGATTTCTGTGTTGTCTTCACAAGCAGATGCAAGGGCTTTGAGCCAATCTGAAGCTGTAATAACTAATGTCTGTATCAGATTAAACTAAGCCGTGCGCTAGCTGTGCCTACAGCGGTTCTCGTTATCTTCAGTATGTCAGGGTAAGGTCACATCTGTCTCAAACAGTCATGGAAACATTGCTATCTAATCAAGCCTGAAGGTACACTCCTGTGCCCCAGCAGGTCTTCAGACCTAACCCTGAACTAATATGGAGCTCCTATGACCCCTTTAATTCGGTCAAACCTTCTGACCTGACAGTGGTGAAAAGCTTCTCCTAAGCTTATAATTCAATAGGACTAAACATTAATTTGCATATCATTTATTACTCACCTTTGCCTGATGTGTACACAGCTTTTCAACATACCCATGTGACATGCTGTAGCAGAGAGCCTAAGTCAAGACTCAATACTCTAGCTTCAGTATTTTTTTCCTTTACACTTTTGTACAGAAGGAAAGGATTCCTGTAAAATAACAGCTTCTCATTTCATCACAATCAGCTGTGTAGATTGCCTAGAAGGGGCCACAGTGTTGGGAGGTCATATCCATTAGATATCTCAGCATTACTGTCTTTAAACATGAGCTAAACAGTGCCTGTGTTGAAATACGAACTCCCTATCCTCACCACTTTATTGAAAGCAAACAATAAGGCAGAGAAGAGGCTTGCCCTCATCCGGTTTTAGAAGTAGTTGTGCTGCACTAATCCAGGGATGGCCAGGAGGCCAGCCTGGCCAGCTCCTTGAAGTCAAACTGTGAAGCCGCAGGAGGGGGATAAAACTGAACAAAAGCAGTTGTCTTGCAGAGAGAAGCAGGACAGAAACAGGTGGGCGCTTTCCTTATAGGAAGCCAAAAAGGAAGCAGTGGATCCAAAGGAGTGAGGAGCTAGACTGTTCGGGCCAATGTGAGAGGAAAATGTGCTGCCAGCCTGTGAACTACAAACTATTCTCAGTGTATGTACAGGATGACTGTAGTGTTCCAAAAGTGATTCTTTCCCTCTAGGAGAGCTGGGACTCAGACTTTATTGTGGTCCCTATTTCTAATTAGCAACCATCATGCTACTGCCACGATTCATAGCTGTTATCTCCCAATGACAAAAGATTCCTGCCATTCCCTAGAGGCTGCTCTCCTACCACTCCTCTTCCTTCCCAACAAGCAATATCCTCTCTTTCTCCAGCCTCTGTTCCAGCCAGCTTACCTCCAGCTCAGCTTCTTATGGCACTGAAATTATTCCATCCTTCCCCCTTACTAATGGGATAGCACTAGCAACACACATATATAGTGGTTTTATTCCACTTAGAATATAGGTGCTAGAGTATTTTGTAGTAGGATACTGTATCTCTCAGCATTATCTTAAAGTAGAGCAACTGTAGGAAACCAGAACTGGTAGCTGTTAAATGACTCGGTTACTAAATGTCCAGGGCTTAATTAAACTCCTAATTAAAATAAGAACAATTATTTCCTTGTAGTATCTGGAGACAATTAAGAATCCTGCCCTTTGAAGAAAACACTGTTCAGGAGAGACGTTTCTCTCTCGTGATACATTACACCATGTTATCTTGTTGGGAGGAAGTCACTAAGGAGTGGACAAACAACTTGTTGAAAAACTGTCTGAAAAACTTGAAAAAATACAGTTACAGCTACTTGCTGTCAGAGAGAGGAAACATATCTAGTGAGGGCAATCAGGGGACTCTTACAGATCCAGTGCTATTCAAAACTTCTGTTAACAAGTTGGATGCAAGACCAGAAAATGCACTTCTAAAATGTGTGAATGACAGAAGCAGTGAGGTACTGCTATCACCATGGAGGCCAAGATCACAAATCAAAACAAATTCTGATTTAGGAAATATTAAATTAGAAAAACACTGCAACACTGAAATGATGAAACTGTATAAAAGACAAGTATGGAGCTCTACACTTAGGGAAATGAAATCAGGTGAACAAAAATAAAATCTGGGCAACAACTGGACAGGCACCAAATTAAAAAACAATCCTCATCTAACTCCTCCTTTATTCAGCTCATCTCCACTGAATTTAGTAAGGTCCAGCAGCGAGTCCAGGCCAGGACTTAGACCAGAACCCACAAGTCAAGCTACAGTGCCCCCTGCTTTAACCAGCCAGCAACATTTACCACGTAAGGCCAGTGCTTTAACGAACTGGCCACATTTACCACATAATGATTTTTTTGACACAAACACCAGAAATATTAATTCTTTAACATTACGAGTTCACAGGAACAGTATGTTTGATCAAAGGTCACATCAAGACTTAGGATAAACAATCTGGACATCAGCAGCTTTTTACAAAAGACAAAACTCAGAAAGGCACAGGCATGTGAACAGAAGAAATCTACACAATTTTGTAACAGCTGCATCAACTTGTCCTGATAGGATTCACATGGCTTCCTTTCCAGAAGGAGTATCTCCTTCCTGCTGTGTTCTTGTAATTCTCATTAGAACTAGAGAAGATTATGGATATGTCCAAAGGGACACTACCACAGGGAACAAGCATAGCTCTGCACGATTTTGTGAATGCTTGTTTGTATGTCTGTATAAATACCCACATGCAAATGAACAGGTAGATAACATCTTATATGTTTATTATTCACGATAAGTAAATGCAAAATCTTGTATACAGATATGGACTTAGGCACCAATTACTTGTCCTCTGCGAAGGCCTTCACAAACCCATAATAAATTAAAATGATATATACTTCTTTAACTAAAAAGCTCTAAGAGCATATTGCATCCTGTCAAAACAAAGTGAAAAAGGGCAGGCAAACAGTAGGGAGTTCTGCACCAAGAAAGGAAAAGATGCTGCAGTGTTTATTGAGGATGCCACTGAGTGCATTCCTAGCAAGGCATCTTCTGTAAAAGCCAGCGGGGGATGAAATTACAGCCTTTTCTACACAATACACAGAGGCAGGTACAAGTGAATTTGCATATGGGGAAGGGCAGGCTCTGCTTACTCTGAATCCTCTATAAAAGTAGCAGAGGCAAACTATAAAGCACTTGCTCAATCCCAAGGAATATTTATGATCACTTTTCTCAAACTGCCTGAGTTACTCTTCAGTCACGGACAACAAAAACAATGTAAGTACAACATTTTCAAAAATGTTTTTGAAATGACAGCATGTTTACTGTTGATGAATGCAGACTAAGACAGGTTTCAAAACAAATATGGATTTATTTGGCTGGATACCAAGGGAACATTTTCTGTCTGTGTGCTTGCATCTAACTGAGAGGAATCCAAGTAGCATTTCTCCAGAACTTTCTTCCAAACACTTGCTAGGTAATTTCTAGTAGAAGATGTTGCTCATGCTTAGCTTACTTACTTTTTGATACTTCAAATGACTCAAACTTCACAGGCTGAATGTAGTTCACCAAATTAGACATCTCTTCTGTGGCCATAGCCTCGCTTCCAGCAGTACCCTAGGACAGAGAAGGGAAAAAGCTGCAGTTTCGGTCTGTCCATGGTGGCCATCAGAGGCCACAAATACCAAAGCCCAGTTTTCTATCAACAGTGATATCTTTCACTAATATCTTTTCACCAGCTTAGTGAAGTCAGTGCCTCACACAGGGAGCATCACGTAGTAAAGAAGAAAATTTGCTATAAAATTTAAATGTTTAATTGAAGTGCTGCTGTATTCATGCTTTTTACATGGCTCCTAGGGATGGGACTGCATTACCTTTACACATGCATAGTGCTGAGCACATTTATCAGTACTGTTGTATAAATAATAAATACAGCTCTAAGTTTTAAACATCAAGTTTTTCTTCCAACAACGCTAAATACACCACAAGCAGTTGTCTAAAAAATATCAGCTGTGGTGCTATTAATTCTTATTCTTCCGTAAATGACAATATAAATAAACAAAGCAAAGATGTGCTTCCAAACCGATTAACAACTGTGGTTTCACAGTGCTCTTCCTCCCTTTCTCCACTAGATGGTAGTCCCACTCCTAGTAAGACAAGCCAACCCACAACTGCTGGATCCGACCCATCGCCATAAAACATTATCTACATCCTTACTTCATCCATCGACGACTTTTTACAGTCATCATCATAGTCATCATCATCATCGCTCTCAATCTCTGCTTCTCCTGAAAAATTTTAAACAGAAAATAATTACTGTCTGAAGTAAATTCGAGAAAGTTGTGCAAGGAGACTACCATTCTACATGTGCTTTTTGTCACAGCACAAATCAAATACACTTTTCTTGAGAGATTAATCCACCCTCAGCATTGATAAGTTCTTATTGGTCAAACAAACAAAAGCTCTTTCTTTGCAGCTACTGGATGGCTGGTGTTTGAAAACCATGGGGTAGGTATCAGCACTGAGAAAAGACCGTCGTGGTGTGCATAGTGTGCACAGTGTGTGGCTATAGGATCACCAGCTACTCTGAAGATGTGTTCCCACGCTTGCGGCACAGCCCTGGGGTTCGGGAGATGCGAATTCAAACTCCCTCCCTGTTGCAGGATTCCTGCATGACCTTTAGTGAATGCCTTCACCCTCTCCAGGAAGCGCACACCTAACAGCATGCACGAGGTGAAGAAACCATGCATTAAAACTGATGAGATTCTCATGTGCTGTGGTAGCAAGGACTACTCAGCAAAATCCATCTGTTCTGAATGTATCACAGTACATGTACTGAGGTAGCGCAGCTGGCAGGAACAGGCACAGGCGCCTAACTGAAATAGCTTGCTGTCAGTTCCAGTAAGGTGTGCCTTACTGCTGGGACTCCGGCGGCATAGCTGAAATGCACCGGCTGAGGGCAGTGCAAATCAAATAATGTGAAGAAGATGCATAAGACTCATCCTTTCCCTGAAAACGTACTGATGGAGTAAATGGGACCAAATAAAACACAGTTTATGCCTTGCTCCCAATTGTGGTGTACTCATCAAATTCCTATGGGCAAGACACAGATTCTTTACTGTTAATTAATGAATGCCTCCCCCCTTACCTCCAAAACATTTTGATTTGGCTGCACCAGAAATGAAAAGATTAAGGAATATCAAGCTTATCTTTCTCTTCTGTAACTCCTCCTATGGGTTTGGCTGTCATAAAGTATACACTGCATCCTAAGATGACTCTGGAAAAGAAGGTTTAACTTACACTGCAGTCACCTATCCACACCTATATGATTGACAAATCTCTCTAAAGATTTTATCCCGCAAACCTTTCAGCTTTCTTCAGCAGTGGCAATTTTATTTTGGCAGCACAAACGTCTAACCACTGTGCAGCATTCCCAAACTCTCCAGAGAATGGCAATTCAGTCTCAGTTCCTCCTCTCAATTTAGGGTCTAATCCAAAGCCAACTGAGTCAATAAAGAAACTCCTCTTTCTTCCGGAAGGCCTTGAATCATGCCCAGTGGGCCCCTTCTGAACATGGAGAGCACATATAATCTAAATAATGAGTGTGCCTTTCACAACCAAATGATGACTACCCAGGCTGCGTTTCCTTCCAGATGCAGATGTTGAAATGTCAGGCTTTTATTCATGAACACATTTCTTCTTGAACGTTTCATTGAAGAAAATAACATGATTGCTCAACAGGCTCAAGGGGTGGCTCAAGGGAACCTCAACACATTGCAAAGAGCCAGCTGAGCTCTCACAGGATTTGCAGTGACAATCTTTGGATGGGAAGGTCTCAATTGATTTAACCAGACTGGCAAAATAACACTTTGCACAATCCACAAAATGGGGGACATGGGCAGATTTCAGCCAGCTTGCACTGCTGAGATACCAGGTAGATGATAGCTTGCTCTTGCTACAAGTGTCCAGGGATGAAAGTATGCAACACATCATTAATTTATTTAAAAATATTTAACAGGAAAAGTCCCAAGGAGATCAGATCTCATTTTCAAGTTCTGCACCAGGCAGCAAAACCAGAACAAATAATACACAGGATTGCAAACACAGAATAAAAATTAGTAAGTGTTTTAGAAAGTATGACTACATCTGCATTGCCTTTCACCCAGCAGCATGCCCCTATGCCCAAACCCAACCTTCTCTTCCCATTACACTGCTGGGACACAAAGTCAGAGCAAGCCTTCGGCAGACTGAGGAGATGTCTGTACTGTGGACATGCTCACCCTCCTGCAGTGGTGGTCGGATCAGCCCCATGCCATCATTCCCGTCCCTTCCCAGGAGAGCACAGACACTGTGTATCATAAATGCACATGGGCTGCCACATGCAGCTGCGCTGCAGGTTAAGTCCAGTACGTACGTGTGAGCTTGTCTAAGGGACAACTAGCTGTAATGGCATGATTATTATTTGCATTTAGATGGAACTACAAACCCAGGTCAGGACAGGACCTCTCCATGCTATGTGGCACACAAGTACAGTGAAAATAGAAAGTCCTGCTCCAAGGGCTTGCCCTCCAAGTACGAGACAAGAGCCTGCCCACAGACAGATGCAGACAGAAGAATATCAAGGAATAAAAAGATGTTGCTCCCTACCACGATAGGTAAGTTATAACGTGGGTACTGTCAACCACTCATAGGCAGAAAGGCACAGGAAACTTCTCAGTGGAGTAATGGGAGAGTTTCAAGGATGTTTTCAAGGAGGTGCCCTAGTGAGTGGGGCAGTGTGGGGAAGGCATAAAAGTGCTCATTGGGCCACGTAACAAGTTGACAAAGGGGGCTGAATCCCAAGTGATAGGTAGAGGGGTTCAACACAGTAATACTGAATGGAAGATGATGATTAGGAGAGGAGAGCTGGGAATGACAAGCCAAATCCCTATTACCAAGGGCTGAGGAAGCGGAGTGCTATATATTACCCATTCTCACCACGCATCAGCAGCGTGACAGATACTGAGAGCCTAATAAAATGAAAGGCATTGCTTGAAATTCAGAGGAATTTGGTAATCTGCCTTCTCAGATGCCTTTAAAATAACAGCCAGAATGGATTATAAATATGGTACTTGCTGGTGCAGCTTGTTAGCTCTATAACGTTCAGGCAGCCACCAGCATCTTGCATAGGGGAAAAATCACCTTTATGTTTTTTTCCACAGGACATAAGCACTTGCTGATTCTTAAAAAGGAAAAAAATGAACTTTATTCGGTTTACTAAAACATTTTACTTTGTAACAGTGGGCCATGGCCTCAGCAGGCATGCAGCAGCAATGCATCAATGCATTTACATACACTGAACCTGAAACTTTTTTATCCGGCTTTCTATTTAGTCATCATGAAATGATGGAGCCAGTTCTACCCTTTCTCTCTCTCTTCCTGTGATTCTTTCCTTGCAGCACTCACTACTCTGACAAAAATGTCATCCTATCAGTGAGAAAGTAACAATTTGTTCAAAAATGGAAATAGCATTCAATTAGCAAGTTTTGGCAACTTTCAGTCTAGGCCTACTTTTGGTAAAATGTATGTACCTGTAGAATTGCCACCGTTCTTCTTGTGGTGTAATCTAACTTTTTAAAAAATCTGGCTTATTTACTTCTGTTCATTGTGCTAGAACAGCCAGGTCTTAAGATGCCTGTTACCAAAATGACAATCTATCTCACAAGTGTTATCTCAGAACTTCTTTTTCTGCTTTGCCAGCTTTGCTACACCTTCAGGGAAAACTTTTTTTCACTCACAGATATTACACCCTGCTGAAGGTACTTTTTACAAAAGTTTCATGAACATCTTGCAAGTCATTCCACAAAGTTGTTTTGGATTTGTTTTAATTATTGCTACTATGTCACCACCACATAGCTTTTATATGGTATGTTTTATAAATGTATCAAAACAGTGGTTTATTTGGGTTTAAATCTGACCTCAAACAGCATAAGGCACAGCAAAACCTGCTATCAACTGCAGTGTGAATCTCCGTATTTTTTGCACGGCTGTGAAAAAACTCATTTAAAATCTGAAGAAGGCTAAATCAGCACAACTTTCTCCTGGAGATCGTCGGTAATTCTGACAGGAGCTATACAATACAACAGAGTTATTTGAATAATATGCCCAACTTGCTAAATGTAAAGATTATATTCGGGTTAGAGTATTGAAACACTTCATGTTAAGAAATGTTAAGAATAAGGCTTCCTTTAGCAAGTTTTTAATTGCATTACTCTTCTCATGCTCCAGATATAAATTGGTACTGCGTATAGAGGAGTGCTTGCAGCGTTCCAGCATTTCATGCTGCCGTTATTGAGATGCACATAATGGAACAAGGCAGTGAAAAGAAGGGTGTCATGGTGACTGTTGAGCACTGTCCCATGGAACCATGGTCTCCACTGGGTCTTGCCACAGCGGTCTCATAAAATGATGATTTTTTAAAATTTTTTTTTTAAATGTTCACAGACAGAAATCTGGCATCTGATTTACAGAAATGCTACGTACTCATAGCTGAAATCTCTGGAGCTGTGCAATACTACAAGATGAGGGTGGTACATCTAGGATAAAGTACTGAATGACAGAGAGAAAAATAGTATTGACTAACTGCATTCTCCAAAAGAGGCATAGGTCCTAAGGGGGAAACAATGGCTGACAGAAGGATTACAAGTAATATATTTTAGCAGTCACAGATGAATCAAGTGACCACATCAATTCTGCAATCTCAGTTCTAGCATTTTCCAATTTGTAAGTGTTTATCTTTACAATCTGCAGTTAACAGAGGTTGTTATATAGGTAATACAGACATAATATTCACAGTGAATTTGTAAAATTACACACCCTATTATGGGACGGCCCGCCCTGACTTGCATCATCGTCAACATCTAGATTCACAGCCCAGGTCTTTTCCTATAAAAGCTCATAGAGAGGCTCCTGAAAGACAAAGCTGTTACCTTCTATGCAGATCAGGCACTTGGAAAGCAAAAGACATATACTTTGCCACTCAATGTGTGCTGGTAACAAAAATGCAGAGTTAGGAAGCCAGGGTTGACTTCAAGTGTTGGAAAGGAGTCAGTTGGCATACACACGCTTATTTTTCTGTTGCTTGGGATTTGTTTAAAGCAAATCAAGAAAAGAGTATTAAACCATTCCTGACATGAGGATGAATCTTCCTTTGAAATCCTAGCCCTACTCCAAAGCATGCCCTTTTCAAAGTTTCTTAACACAATAGTTGAAAACTCTTTCTTTGCTTCTAATAGGATAAACAATATTATCCACAAATGCAGCGGGATTTTTTTTTTAAATTCAGCTTGAGGCAAACTGCCAGCTCAGTTAATCAAGGTTTAGAAAAAATTACAAACAATGGAAAAAAGTTTTTTAATGGCAAATGGTAATGAACTTATATTCCAGTAGATCTTTCAATTTGCTCTAGAAGTATTTTACTATTGGGGCACAAATGTCTGTGCTTTTAGCAATCCAAAATCTCAGTCTTAAAAAGAAGAAGAAATTCTAGTGCAGGGAACAGACACTGGGCTGGGAATCAGGATACTCAGATTTTGTTGTTTGTCCTCCTAATCTGCTCCTACGGTTTAAAGCAAATCCTTACTTTATATATTTATCTGCACTTCTGTTGTCTTTTCTAGTTAGGTTTTAAGCTCTTCAGGACAAAGACCATCTCTTACTAGTTTGTGCATATCAACACTCAGAATGGTCCCCTGCAGATCCCACAGGCATTACCAGAATACATGCACTAAATTATAGTAACATTTCTATTTAATTTCTGATTTTTAAAATTCTGCTAATAATGAACAAGTTAAATGTAATACAATGTAATTTTCCATCGGCTACATTCCCTACAATTCCTGATGGTAACAAATAGTTGTTTGCAGTATTATTTTTGCCTGTTTCTATCTTTGGAACAGAACAACATCTTACAGCACTTTGCATAGAGATCCGTGACCTGTTCCCAACTAATGCAGGACAACAGTGGGGTGAGCCTTGCCTGCCTGAGGAACAGGTCTCTCATTCACAGTTACCCTAAACCTTACGACACTGCAGAACCACTGCAGTTCTCCTGTGCAATGGGTTAAGTCTGAAAGGGCACCAAATGGTAGGCATATCTCAGAGGCAACAGAAAAAAAGAAAACATTTGTATTTGCTATTGGGCTTGGGCACACAGAAAAGGCACCTAAGGGTAGAGGAGCAGTGCAGATAAACGTTACTACGCACTACTGAGCTTTAGGTCACTCAGTAAGTGATTCCTCAGCCGTGAGCCTTCTCCTGGATCGATGACACTTGGCATTGTTTCCTACTAAGTAAGACCCACACTGGTGTACCTTTACCTTGCTAAAGCAATGTAAATGGATTGAATTATAGCTGTAATTAGGCATTTGTATTTTAGGGAGAAATATTATTTGTAGATTCGATTCATACCTGCTCCAGGAGAGGAAGGTTCAAACATACTAGATGTATCACTGCACGTGTTGGAAGCTTGCTCCGAGAGCTTCTTTTTTGCACTTCCATCTGCAGACTTATGTGACTTCTTTTTATTCTTCACCAGAATTTTGTACATTAAATCCATAGGGCTTGGGAGAGGAACCCCAGGTTCAAGCTTGCAGAAAAAGGAAGAGAAAGTTGTTACAACAACAAAAGAAACGAGTTTATGGCAATTTCTTAGGGCCCACATGGTGCAAGATGATTTTGTAACCTCTATAAGGCCTGTTAAAATGAAATATATTTGGCACAAGAGGTAACCTCAACATTAAATGAAACAGTGCTACTGAGGGCACTTAAGAATAAAAGAAAAATGCCTTAGGAAATGTCTACAGTAATAACTGAAATAAGGATTAGTTCAAATATGAAAGCCTACATTATGAAATGGCAGCTATGAGAATCAATTGCATTTAGAAGATTACAATTCACTGTATCAGAATGATCTCTGCATCAGAAATTATATGCTGAGGTCACTAACAGCTCAGGTTGTTTAACCCTCTCCTTTAGACTCTGCTTTGAAAGGCCGTATATGAAGAATAACACAGGACTGAAACACTTAAATAAAAATCCACAGAGGTATTTGTGATCTGATAAATACCAAACCATATTACCGGGTATTTTTCCAATGGATCCATAAGCAGTGCATCTCCAAATATTAATCTGCAGTACTCTGCCATTTTTGCCTGTTGTTTAGGGCTAAAGGGGAGAAAAGAAAGAAAGAAATGAGTCCTACCAACTCTACAGATTGAAAGCAGCAGTAATGGAATATCTAATATCCCTAAACTAGATAGAATTTCCTGATCAAATTGCTGTGAATTTTTCAGAGACCTAGATATATCATGCAATTATTCTGATTCCTCTGATAGAACTTATCAAAAGGACTGTACAAGAAGTAAAGGCACTAGTCAACTGAATAACAGTGAAACAACTTTTAACATTGAGCTATGTTTTCCCATGCACTTAGTACAAAATAAAAAAAAAAGACTCTGTCAGCTGTTACCTTTAAGGAAATACCTGTTCCATGAATTTTCCTCTCTCAGGCAAAATTTTTATTCAAAGTTTAAATATTTTCTTCCTTATGTTACTTTATACACATGCCTGGCATTCTTCTCACACACACATCTCCCAACCCCATTTGGATTTCTTACTTTTTTTGTCCTACCTGACCTAAGGCATAAAACCCAAAACAGTTACCCAGAAAGCAGTCTCTTCTGCAGATGTCTCTGTTAAAATTCCCAAGCCAAGGGTACCTACCACCTCACTTGGCAAGTCTATAGGGCACAGCCTTACAGAAGAAGGGGCAGAAGGTATTACTTGGGTCTCAAAACCAGCAGAGCTGCATCAGTTATAGGCACTGGTAGAGAAGCAGCTAGTTTTACTGCACATTTCTAAAATGCAGTTAGTTTTACTGCAGATTTTATGCTAAAATGCAGCCCACTTTCCCACCCTATTTGTGTTAGTCCCTGGGAGGTGGGCTGAGATGCTGTGCCTGTGCAGCGTGACAGCCCATGCAGCCACAGCCCTGCCTGGAGCTGTGGCTGCGTCTCTGCACTGTGCTCCACAACAAAGCACTGACCCATCCGCAGACCTCCTGGATTGGGTTTGCACTAGAAACTTGCACTGCTCTCACCAGCTCACTCAGAAGTATTTCCCCTGACATATCCTCACCGGCAGCAGTCATAGCATAGATGTAATTGTGCTACTGCTAAGAGGTATTATGCCAGTTTGGAGAAGTGCTGTAATAAGTGCTGGTGTAACTGCATTTCATATGCATATAATTACATACTGCATGCATGTTATGTGTATATAACTGGGACCAACATTTCTGCACAGCCTTCTTAGTGGGTATCTAGATGTAATAACAAGCTGCTAGGTGGAGCTGCTCAATTATCGTTTTAGCTTGTTTGGGCATGTAGTCAGATTCCTTTAAATTTTTTTTTTTTAATTTTATTTAAAACTAGATAGAATGTCAAATTTTACCACAGCAAATTACTTCAGCAGTTTTCATGACATCCTCTAGAAATAAATTGAACCTCAGTAAACTCTACTTATAATCAATTTTCCCAAAGTGCAACCAAAGAATGAAATAATTCCTACATATCAGTGATGGGAGTTTTAGGACTGAAGATATATTGCTCAGAAATATTACTTAAATCATCTGAAAATGCAGCTCAGTGCTACAGTCACTCTCTAATTTTAGACAACTGTGTATTTTCGCTATATGTGCCTGTTTAAAATCTGTAACATCTGAGATTAGGTATCATTAAAAGTTTCCATTTTTGATACTCTGTTGAGAAGTCTCGATTAAAGGACAGGTTTATATTGCTTAGTATAACTTCCTCAACTACTGTTAATTATAATCTGTATATGATGGAAGATACACGAATGGTATAAGTGGTTATGTTGCCATGGAGCCATTTTTCATTACAAAATAGAGCTGGGTATATAGAAAAAAAGGAGTGCTCATTTTTTCTCTTGCAAACCAAGAGTACAACCACCGCTGTGTCTAGATTGCCATTAGCTACCAACCGAGCACCTGGCACTGCAGCTCTTTGGGGGTCAGCAAGGCCAAACCAGAGCTGAGAGCATTTTAATCAGAAAATGTGATTTCCCCGAGATCAGCATTCTGGATGTCCCTTGAAACAGATACGGGGTGAACCAGTCAATAGCTCAGTCACTGACAAAACATATTGCAAGGAGGCTTTAAATTATTCCACAAAGCTACGCAAATGCCGCATGCAGTTTAAATCCCTATAGCATTTCATTAATGCTTTCTTTTGCATGCAGCCAATTCTGCAAAAAAGCTAAAAGCCACTTTTAGCTGAGGATGGAAAATTAAGATGAAGACAAGCAAGGCAGTGGAACTAAGAACCCACAAGAGAGAAGGTGATGGGAACAGATCAGGATATGACAGTGTGTTAGCAATTTTGAACTGCCAGCTACCAAGGAAAATAAAGGCACCTCACTCTAGCAAGCAGACAGACTGGGTATTTTCTATGGGTCTAGGGGTCATCAAGTGAATTTTATTTCAGTCTTCTCCACCAATGTATATTTTGAATAGACCCATGCTCTTAGAACCCAGAAAGTTCAAAGGACATCTTCCTTGAATCAAAAGAGCACGATTATTGAAATTGTAGTAATTAGATGTGACATCAGCATTTTTAAATGGGTACATCAACTCCAAAAACTTTCTTGATAGGAAACAGAAAAAAACATGCAAGAGTTAAATCTAATACATTTCAAACTATCAGCAGAGCTAGAACAAATTCTTCTGATTTTCTGTGATTAATTACATGTTTACCTCCAAGAGAGCACAGTGAGAGCTTTCATTTTTGCAAAAGAAAAAAATGTAATGCAACATTATTTTGGTTTAGCACATAAATTCCAATGTCACTGCATCCCAGAGGCAGAAAGAGGGAAAAGGAAAATTATGTGAAAAACTAACAGATTTTAATACTATAAAAAAATCTTGCAGTAGTAGACAAGGCCAAAGTAGGAAAACCTTGACATTACACAATACCTGTCTTTGTGAATTGGACTACATGCAGAGATATTTTTAAAAGCTCCTCAGAGGGAATAAAAAACATGTAGGAGCACCAGCATTTAACTGAGTGGTGTTTTTTGTGATACCTCTCTCTCTAATATATATATGTATATATATTTTGTTTCACGAGATAGATCATTAGTAATAGTATAGATTATGTATTACTATTATAGCATTTTAAAAGTTAGAATACCAGTTTCTTTTTATTTTCCCTTCTTTCAAACTTATGAACCAGAGGAACAGATTGAAATACCAACTATTCTACATCACCATGTTTCCTCATTTATGTTATGAAACAAAAACGCAGGTATTTCCTGGTCCACAGCTACTATTATTGGAAATTCTCTCAGCATTCATGTATTGTAATGAAAATGGATTGCCTCAAAAGACCTGACTTTATCTGCTTTATGATCTCCACTGTGCAGACATGGATGGGTAGCACATAGACTAATTATATATGCCCCCAAAATATGCCAGGGAAGGGAAGATAAAGTGGGAACATGATACCTGGAGATATGGAAATATAAAGAATATTAAGAAATGTTTTCATTACCATTACTGTATTGCTTGTACTTTGTTCTACTGTGTTTGTATTACGCCTATTATGAAGGTCAATCACAGAGGCTCTTTGGCACTACCGCACAACTACTGCTCCTAACGTTATATTATTATCACTTCTAGAGAGATCCTTCTTCTGCATAAGACAAAGACACATATGCTTCCCAGAAGAATCTAAAATAATTTGAAGTGTAGGAATAAAGTGATAAAAAACCTGTTAATATTTGAAATAACAATTCCAGCAAGAAACCAGCAATATGAATAACTGTAATTAAATTTAATCTTGGAAGCAATCTTATATGGATACTGCTCAAGGATCACTTAACCTTTTTGCTATGTCATCAGTGCATTTCTAATTATAGAGTGTCTGCTTTCAGATTTGCAGATTGCTTATCTTCTTGCAAGCCCAATTTCAAACGTCAAGGTCTCCTTGAGGTCTTTTCAACATTTTCAGAGCACTTTTTTATTTTTTGATAGAACCACATCTTTTCTTAGTACTGTCATTCTTCAGTGTGCATGTTTTGTCTTCAATATAAATGATAGCATATATAATATTCTGTATGATATAATGTATTCCATATATTCTAAAAGTTATATGCTTGCCTCTTTTTCTAAACTTTTTATTGTATAAAAATAGGCAAGAATGAACATACTACAGAGTGGAGTTATAGTAAAGGAAATGAAAAAAAGAAACAGATGGAAGAAAAAATTGCATTTTAAGTCGAGTAGTAATTACCTCTGTCACATCTATGGTGGTGATGTAAAACTTCATTTACCTCTGATAATCACAGTCTGCTTAAAAGCCAGGAATACAGAACACAGGCTAAAAACCATATTTCTGTTTAAGCCAATGCCAAAATTTCCACTGATTTCTACAGGAACAGCATTTCATACATGAATAGTGACTCTTGTAACTTGAAAATCAGAAGAAAAATTTGGTAACCCAAAAGTAGGAATTAATGTCATATGATTTCTTTTACAGCAATTCTATAAAAACACTTCGCATTTTTTGTTAATACTCAGAGCAAAGCCCGTCTAGGAGAAAAACAACATTCCAAGTAAACAAAAAGACAAAAGGAGAATTCCATGAAATTAGGTGAAGCTTTCTGTGAGTGGCATGACTAATTGCAGATTTCTCTAGCAACTAGTGCAGAAATGAAGAGGTAGCTGTAGCAGTCAAAGCAAAATTAGAAATCACACACATTGCCTGATGATTTACTGCAGCAAAAAATAATAAATAACAATAAAGCCTCAGAAAGAGAAAATACTTGATATTGTTTTTGCAGACATGTTTTGCTAAAAACTTATGTCATAGCAAGGCATGGAAAAGGATATCAAATAATACACTTAGGGATAATTCATTAGTCCATGACTGGAGTTTTCTGGTGAGAAAGGCCCAATGGTTTTTGTGGGGCAAAGTGTAAAGATTGGAGTAATGCAGCAGTAACTCTGTTCCCTTTTAGACTTTTTCCTTCAGTATCACACCACCTTCAATTTTGACAATGTTTAATCTTATGTTTTAAAGCCACTTTTGTACATAACTTACATCTGACAGGCATTTACATTATACAATTATTTACTTCTTTACTTTCCTAAAATAGAAGAGATCTCCCTGGAATAGTTGAAGACTTCAGTCTTAATGATTTTAAAGGAAGAAAAATGTATCCCTTCTGGTTAAAATAAATTAGATGTTGCTTGTATCAGTAATAGCATGGCTAGCAGGACTAGGGAATTGATTTATCCCCTGTACTTGGCTCTGGTGAGGCTGCACCCTGTGTTCAGTTTTGGGCCTCTCCCTACAAGAAAGACATTGAGGTGCTGGAGCATGTCCAGAGATGAGCAGCAAAGCTGGTGAAGGGTCCAGAGCACATGTCTTACGAGGAGCGGCTGAGGGAACTGGGGTTGTTTAGCCTGGAGAAAAGAAGGCTCAGGGGAGATCTTATCGCTCTCTACAACTACCTGAAAGGAGGTTGTAGCAAGGTGAATGTTGGTCTCTTCTCCTAAGTGACAAGCGATAGGACAAGAGGAAACGGCCTCAAGTTGCACCAGGGGAGGTTCAGATTGGATACTGGGAAAAAAAATTTTCACCAAAAGGGTTGTCAAGCACTGGAACAGGCTGCCCAGGGAAGTGTTTGACTCACCTGGAGGTATTTAAAAGACATGTAGACATAGTGCTTAGGGACAGGGTTTAGTGGTGGACTTGGCAGTGCTAGGTTAACAGCTGGACTCGATGGTCTTAAAGGTCCTTTCCAACCTAAATGATTTTATGATTCTATGATTATTCTCTACCTTATAGTAACAGTGAATGCATATTTTAAAAAATACTGAAGGATGAATACAAAATATAATACGCTGAAGAACGATGGTTGAGATCTTTTCTAAAGACCAGAGGTTGCTTTTGGAATCTCTGAGAAAAGCACTGTGAGCTAAAATCTACGGCAGTAGGTGAGCATAAGCAAGTCCAAAGTGATATAACTTACATCAAAAAGAAAGGAGCAAGGGAACTGAATAGAGAAAGAAATTAAATACCGTATTTGTGTGGTCTTTCAGAGGAAGATAAAACTAGCTAAGCAGGATTTAACAGGTAGCTGTTTGAATCATAACCGTATGGCCTTTTAATGTGCACAGAGAAAGCACATATCCGCGTACAAAAGGTAAACTCATACGGTAAGGTGCAGAGGTAATGTAGGTCAGCTCTCAGATTTTAATTTTTTCTACCTACATAAGTTTCAAACAGTATTGTTTTTAAGAACAGTTGTGACATTCTCACATAGCTGCTTCTACAAGTTTCTTTCCTTATGACAAAGATGTTCTTCCTAAAACAATGGAAAAGCAGTTAACCCCCACTCTTTTGCTCTTCAAGAAGAAAAAGTGCCAACATCTTTTCCAATTTGTATTAAATCATTCATAGGTGCCCCAAAGATTACTTTTTATTTCAAATGAAAAAAAAAGGTTTTGCAGGCCAAACCGGTCCCAGAAGTGTTGAAAATGTTTTCACAGCAGAAAACAAAAGGGGAAAAAGCAATTGCAGTTAAGGCACGTGTTTTGTGTCAATGTCACCCCACTTTGAACCATGTGGTCTCTATATTCAAACCCAAAGTTAATGTCAAACTTAAAAAAAGAAAAATTAGAACTAAACCAATAATGATAATAAAAAATAGATCACTGGGACAAATTTAGAAGTCTTCTCACTTTTTTTTTTTTTTCCTTACACAGGAAAACTGTCCTTTTTTTGTAATTAAAAAAAAAAAGAAAAAGAAAAAGAAAACAGTTTAGGCAAACTGGTATTTTTTGGCAGAAACTGAACAGTTCCTGGCCATCCATATCACCTATTTTGCAATCCTAGCTAGTCTATGGTTCTGGCCTCTACTTCTAACATACGAGAAACAGACCAAATTCTGTGCACAGAATATGCTTCTAGCACAGAATAGGGTCATAAGGAGGTGAAATATTGCTTCTTTTTCTTTGATGAAGTACTGCTACATTCCAGCAGGACATACTGAGACTGTAAAGTTAACATAATTTGTCTCACAATTATTCAAACCTTCTCTTTCATACAGAAGTTTCTAATTCAGGAAGGTTTTTAAAAATGTGCCTGATTCATTCTGATCATTTTGGTTACTTAGACTGATAAAAGGTTTTTTGGGGGGGAAACAGTTATTGATCATATCATATAATAAAACTGCCACAAGTGCATACATAATTCTGTGCTTACACCTTACCAAAAAATATACCACCACACAGGAAAACATGGTAATTACTTACGAATCCACGTGATTTTCAAAGGAAAGGAGGATTGGAAAGGGCGATGTCTTAAATGCACATTCAGCAATAGCTTCTATTACTTCCTAAAGAATCAAAATACATAGAGTTACAAATTCATGTCTAGAGAAACAGTGTTTTGGTCTCTAAAGACAGATTTCAGACAGAGGTCTGAAATCATATCCAAACTGCCTGAAATGAGACCTTCTGTTCTAAACATTCCACACAGCTCTGGATGTGCTTTTCCAGCAACGAAATTTTTCAACCTGAACTGTAATCAAGTCTCAAAACGTCTGATGAGCCTCAAGCATTGCGTTTCTCAAGAAATGACTTATGTCTGCCTAAATCAATAGTTTAAATGTAAAACTTGGTCTTTGCATGGAGTTGTTCCATGCCTGAAGCTATGGCTTTCATGAACTATTTTACATAATAATAAACATGCTCTGACAAATGCATATCTTCTAAACATCATCAGCACAAGCACGTATCCCTAAAATCCTTAGTTACTCTGACTCAAAAGTTTTAGTTCCCTCTTTTTTTCATGAGAGGAATCCCTTTAAGGGAGGGGAAAAAAAAAAAGGAAAAAAAGAAAAACACATTATTCAGTTAAAACTGTTGGCTGTCTAGTAATCATCAGAGGGCTCAGAAAATGAAACTTCTGTAGAAGTTTCCTTTCAGCTCTGATGGAAACTGGCAACAGTAAATCTAGTGGAGGAATCATTTGGTTACACTACTTTTTGTGGGGTGCACAATATCGTGGTGCACTCGCTGTTACAAATTATTTATTCAATGTTTCCCTATTGGAACACAAATCTTTTTGCAAAGGAACTTACCAAACACTGAAGACTTTCCATACACATTGCTGTCAAACTCTGGAGTTTATAAGAACCCATAAGCCTGTTCCCTCTCAAATCGTAAGGACAACTAAAACCTAAAAAATCTATTTATTTTAAACAAGCCTCTGGAGATTTCTTTTCTTCATTTTCTGTACTTTTAAAGGCTCAATTCAAAAGCAAAACAGTACGAAATGCATTTCCTAAAATGAAAGCTGAGCTTCTGGCCTATTCTTCTGATGTTGGGTTGTAGAATCCAGAGGTGGAAGGAAAGCACAAGCCATCTGAAGATTTGCTGATATGAGCTAGGATACAGACAGAATTTACAGTCTTCATGCAAGTAGAAAAAAACCACAGCTCAGGCACAAATTGTTGTAGTGTCTCTTATAAGACGAGAAACTATCTCTCTTGGCACACACAGGTGACAAATTACTATTTTTAATAAACTGCAATCACCAAATATTTAAATGTTTCACATATCACTAACCAGTCATGTGCTTCAACCAAGATCACTTGTAGCCTTTAAAGAAAGCAGAAAGGCAAAGCATTTATTGGAAGAACAATAAATGGTGCAGAAGGCTGGATGAAGGCAGGTAGGAAGATGCTGTTTCACAGCAGCAGTTCTCCCATGGGAGAATGCACGATGGAGTGATTCCTGCAGCACACTTTTCTTTCCAGCTCCAGTAAATCGCTAAGTACTGGTACCGCCTTAATGCTGTTCAGAACCAGTGGGATTCTCAAAAGCATCTAAGGCAATTTTACCATTACAAGGGAACAGCGGTGCTGAGCAACAGGTTACAAATATTGAGCCCTTGTATCTTGATGCTCTCCATCCAGATCATTAGCATTGTCTTGGTCTCCCCAGCCTGCATCCTCCCTTGGGTTATGGAGCATGATGCAGGCCTTAAGAACATTTGAGGTTCGATGTAACAGGTACTGCCAAAAGCAGTCTTGTGGCTTTTCTTGCTCCTACACACTGCTCAAGCTATGGAGTAAATCAATAAATTTATTTTCAACTGCTTTCTCAACTGCAAAAAGGGATGAAATTCAGCATGTGTGGGGAAAATAACCCGAAAGAGTAAAATCACGATTACACTCTCATGATTACACACTCATCTGAGGATGAGAAACTCAGGCATTGGTTCAGTGGAGAAATAGGTATGCTGGTGTTTCAGCCTTGCACTGCATTTAAATGTAAATGCAAATTCTCTATGGTCAGAGAGGAACAACATGGTAAGTTCCATACTTTACTCCAGCTGCAGAATAACTCACCTGAAACAGGTCTCCACGGTATGTATAAAGTAAATGTGCACAGATTCCTGGTTATGGCATGAAAAATAGTTAGTTCCCTAGAAGATCTCACCCTGGCAGCAGCTCACAGTCTACAGCTGAGAAAAACCTTACTGATTTCTGTGTCATGAAGCAAGGTAAAAACCAACCAAACCAAAAAAGCCACGAAAAACCCCCGGCAACATAAAGATGGGGAGTATACATTGCTTCTGTCTCCACACTTCAGAAAGCCTATCTGAGGCAGTGAAAACTGACAGACTGAACAGAAGCACTGTGTGCTGTGGTCACGCCAAAAGCGTGAGCTGATAAATGATTCAGCATTCAAGACCCAGTGATCACTCTGAATTGATTCACACACTTCTGACACATTATTTCACCATCATTTTGCTCCTCCTCAGCCAAGCAGCACACTTTCAGTGTTGAAAAGACACCGGCAGTCAATACATTTTTACATTTTTCTGTGTGGGAAAAAATATTTGCCCTGAATTAAAGAAGAAATATTGCTGAGTAGGTTTAAAATGCCTTCCAATAAGTCTCCCGCAAACACAATGCCTAGGGTTGAACTTCTAAATAACCAGGGATAACCCTCATTCCTGTTAATGATCCTTTTAAGAATCAGATTAACTTTGTTTTAAATTCCTGCTCATGACCAAAGGAGTTGAGAGTTGTCTTCCTTAATTAAAGGACTTGAGCAATCAAACTTTACGCACATAAACATAATTGGCTTCATATAAACATAACTGGAAAGTTAATAACAAATGTGCAAGAAGGTTGTGGTTTACGTTTTTCTGTGATTAACTCAATCAGTGAAGAGTTAGAGAAAACAAATTGAAAAAAAGAAAAGAGTGTTCTGGTGCAAGTGAATGTTTTATCTGTGTGGCAGTATTGCTTGCTTTTTTTTTTCCTAAAGGAAAGCACTAGAAGACAAGAACCTCCAATAACTCATGATTCAAGTGTGGGAGACATGCTTCAAAGCTGTAGCTAGTACAGAAGCCACACTTAACACCTGTAACATAACCAAATTCAGCAATGAATATTTTTCCACACCTTCTTGTGCACAGAAGGTAAATCTAGAAACATATTTCCATGGCAAGTTCATGTCTCAGATGAACAAGAACTATTTCTTCACACTTCAGAAATGATATCCTCATGTATCACTATAAGCTGTGCTGAATACCAATCTTAATACTATAGGAAAACACTTCCATCTTGCTCCTCTAACACCTTGAATCAAAACCATCTTTCAAGAATAACAAGAAGATAACAATTTAAGGTTATTGCTAAGGGTATAGTATCTACCTTTTATTATAGAAAAAGGAAATGAAAGATGAAATTCAGAACTACAGATTATATGTTTAGGGTTTGAATAGCACAAATATCCCATCACACTCTCCAAAGATACTAATTTTTCTTCTTCATCCTCCAGTGCTTCAAATCTAATCCAAGTATCAGGGATAAATGTAACATTGCACACACTGTTATTAATTTTTTAAATAGTTAATATAATGTGTCTGGTCCCTGTGGATGGGACTTGCGAACTGGGCACGAGTAGCCTGTTCTCTGTTCATAGGAGTTTAAAGGCTTGCAAATTGTAAAGATTTCCACGATAGCTGCTGTTTCCTACCTCACTTCAGCATGTTCTTCTCCCATTCACATTTACCAGGCAGACAAGAGAAAAAGAGTATATTGACTCATTGCTTATTGCTGTTCAAGTCCTTGCGACCTTCATCTCAGCTCTCCTCCTTGCTGCATGCTATGGAGCTGTAACACAAAGCAGTCCTTCCTCCCTATCATCCTGGCTCCAGATCCATCCGCAGAAGTGATTCACACCATGTAAAACCAGCTGTGGTGGCAATATCTGGTATTTCAGCCCTGGCTGTGGCCTACCCTGCTTCTCTCCCTGTGAGATTTGCTGCAAGAACATCTGCAGAAGTATGGACCGGGTGGCACAGACTATCACACCATAGTGTGTGATAGTCACACCCTCTTCCTCTGACTGCCATGATGACCAAGAACCTCTTCCTGTGCAAGGTCCAACTACTGTAATTCTTCTCTTCCAATGATTCTGCACATGCTCCAAAATCACCTCTTACGACATCTTTTTGCCCTCACATTCCTCTTCACCTTTGCAGTAACAGTCTCACAATGTATTTGTGATGCATTTTACATGAAAGAAACTGCCCCAGCTAAAGCCAACTACACCAGTATGCTGTGTTGCTGTACCTTGAAGGATATTTCAGTTGTCATAGTGAATCCATGTGTAATGACCGGCTCTTCTTCAGCTGTTCGTCCTTTCCAGCAGTCCAGCTCCACACAGCGGCAGCCTGACAAAAGCACTTGCCGATACATCTCCACCGATGAGTTACCGGCCAGCTGTCCAGCTGCAACAGTGCAAGAACATGAAAAAAGGGAAGTAATTTTGGGCCTTGGGAATAAATACAAATAATCTAATAATAATTAAGAGTTAACAGCATTTTTTACCCTTGGCTGAGAGGAATAACACTTAAAGGCATACAAAAAGCATAAGAAGGTAATGGAAATTACTTAAGAGTCATGTCATGGTTTGGATTCTGCCCTCAGTTAAACTGCTGTGAGTGAGCAGAAATAACTGAACTGAAGCCAATTCAAAAACTTCTGATAGACAGCATAAAATACATAAAATAAAATAAAATAAAATAAAATAAAATAAAATAAAATAAAATCATTTCTAAAAGATCAAAGATCTTTTGACAGGCAATGTGAAATTCAGAGGTGACTCAGGACAGCAAGATCACATTTTCTCATAACTTGCAATGCAGTTTAATACAAGACAAAACGAACTTCCTGCACGGTCACTGATGGTACGCTTACTAGGTCTCAAATCAGTATTTAATACACTAATCACTGCATTGGTTAGTTAAATTTCCTGATGTGATACTGCACTATGTAGGGAGATATTTAATTAAGCTACCAGTTTCCACCAATGACATAACATAAATCTAAAAATAAACAAGGAAAACAGCTTTTCCCAAATGCAGGAAGTATCAAAAAAAACCCACAAGCACAAAGAAGTCCAGCTGTATTCAGGGAAGGATAACTAGCCAGGCTGTCTTCACCTGCTGCAACACGTTTGATTCCAGTCATCCGGATAGAAATTTCTTGCAGCAGAGAGGTAAAGGTAATGGAAGAATGGCTTAGTTCTTGGTTTAGATGTGAAGAAAATGGATGCAGTTTCCTGCTTTCTAGCAGACTTCCTGAGAAGACCTGCCTAGATTTCTTGAAGGGAATTCACTTGTTTTTTTAAGAAGGCAGTGAGTTCATTTGCACTAAAGATTCTTTGATGATGGGGGACATAGAAATACTTCATCCAGGCTGGCATATAATATAATGTAGATTACTCTCATCCTTATTTGTCTCTGTGGTTCTGTGTTCAGTTTTTACACTGGGAACTACATGTTTTGGGGTTTGCTTTACTAAACAGCATTGTCTGCTTTCTCTGTGTTTTTACCTTCCACTAAAAACTGTAATAGAAACCCCCTCCAATTTTAAAATTCCTGTTTACTGTTTGTATCTGATACACGAGCTGGAGCAATCATAAATACTCCACAAGGTATTAACATTACTCCTGTTGAAATCCGTAAGATTTATCCTGCGGCAACCAGTGAGAAATATGTGTTAATAACAGAAGAACTTGGCCAGTGCTGGAAGGATCTGAAAATCCAAATGGAGTCATGAACTTGACAATATGTCTCTTTTTTTTTTTTTTTAAACTTAACTTTTTCCTGTGTTTCCCCTTTGATTATGGCAGGTTATCCTTACTCACACAAAAGTGTTTTTGGTGCAATCCCAATACCTGGGGTAAGCAGTGGCTCTTTTTCTTTGCAGGATGCAAACAAGCATGAGCATGGATCAGGGTACAACAGCACACATTTCTGCATACTCACCCCTAAGCATCTGCTTATGAAAACTTGGCTGTCATTATACGGATCTGTTGTACTCTGCTGCCTAAAAAACTACATTCACTTAGAAACCTTTTTCATGTTGTCTTTCTTCTCCCTCAAAGTATATTGAATTCGGATTGACAAACTATTTTATGATTAGCAAACTCTACTATACTTCCTGAGAGACTCCTGGCCGTTATTATTGCTAAGCGTTTTGGACTACAAGATCCTTAACCTTCAAAAGTGCTTAAGTAAATCATGACATGCATCGCTTGCCATATGACACTACTCCACACTACCTTATTAACAAGGCTTAGATATTTTGGAAGGATTCCTGCTAAGGATAAGAGGATATTCAACCTCCAAAACATTAAATCTTTAGAAAGACTCCCAGTCAGAGTGCAAAATCCTAGCAAGTGTTTTAATAGTCTCAACAGCTTATTCTGCTGACATATCGAATATTGGGAATGCTCCCTCTGAATATTGGGAATGCTCCCTCAAATGTTTTTTGCACATATTATTTCTAAACTTCTGTGGTGTGAGTCTCTATTTGCATCTATCCCAAACTATCCCTTTAACAGACGCATTCTAAAATGTGCTAACACACACACAAAGGGGAATACTTCCAGTATATTTTTAATATCCTGACTACAGATGAATTTTTTTATACTGGAAACTGAAAGCATTGTGTATTCCCTTCTACAATACATACAGCATCTACAGTAATTTGTATCCCATCACTGTAGAGTGGATAAGAAGAAACAGATTGTGACAAAACCTCACTTTTCTAAAAAATATAATTGGCCAAATCATGCCTGACAGGACACTATGCAAAATGAGCCTGGGCTAATTGATATAAGCTGGGCATATGACCCATGTTTCCGCATACAGATGGGTTCTGCACTTCTTAACTTTATGCTGCTCATTTCTCAGCAAGTGCATCCTTGATGGGTTCATTCATCACTATTTTTCTGACGGCAAGTTATTTGCAACACATGGACTTGAAATTTGTTTACAATTTTATGACGTGTATCCTCCCTAAAACCGGAGGTATTTGGATCCAGGTACTTGGAGTCACCTGACTCTTCACTACTCTAGAAACAGAAGCTGCTTCTGTCCCCTCACCCACCCATGGCATCACCTTCTCCCGGCATGAAGTAGTGCCTGTATACTCCCTTTGCCCTGCACAGACATGGGGTGCTGAACAACTTCTCTTCAGGCAAGTCCTGGAAAAGCAATCATACGGATCATACGCTGCAGTTCGCAGCGTGCAAACTCAAGAGTCCCACACTGCTAGGGGTCAGGCTCTTGACTCTGGCAGCAACAGAAGGTGCTGGTGGCTAAGTTTGTTTTAGACACAGTACATTTATCTGAATTTATTTTCCTTCTGAGCTATTTTGCCACGCACAGGACAAATGAATTAGACTCCACACTATGACATATTTTGTTACTGCTTGTATGTAAGTATAATAAGGCTCTCATCCTATGGCTGTAATTTTTAACACTTTACATTGGACCAAAGCAGGACATGCGGTCAAGCTT
>NW_010547736.1:0-9221 GCF_000687285.1 Phaethon lepturus | reverse complement strand
CCTCGCTCCAGCCAGCGGCAGGAATACACTTGCTGTCAGTATTGATTCAGGCCTACCCAAGCAGAAGATGAGACACTTGCGTATGCCAGGAGGGCTGGCCAGGCGCTGAGTTTGCATTTCTGCTCAGTTGCTGGCAGTGCCTGGGCAGGTCCCACGCTGCATCCAGGCTACGTGACGGACACTATCCAGCACTCATCCTAGCCGGGGACCCAACTGAGAAACACACACCCCATGACCAGCTGAGTCTCTCCAACTGCAGTGAGGAAGTGGGACCCACCTGGACCTACTCACAGAGCCCTTTCCCTGCTGCCCACTCTCTGTATCTTTGTCTTACAGATTTCAGCTATTTGAAGGTCTTCAAATGCTGCTACTGGAGTCAGAGAGGTTACCCAATCCTCAACACAGTTTCATCCTCCTTAAAGAGGGGGTTTAGAAAATAACATATCTCTTATTTCAATATTCTTCAACTGGTTGGCCTAAAGAGGCCAAATAAGAGAAGGCACAGAGGATCTTGAAAACTCACTAGGCAGTAGTGAATGAAACATTACTTAAAGGCAACAAAACACTTTCATGAACTTGACTGTTCTTCTTCTTGAGAATCCAGTTATCTCAGATCAGACCAAACAGTATTTTTTTTAAAACTCTTTATGTTCACCTCTGCTGCTACTGGAGGCAAGCTTCCTCAGGAAATTTCAGTGTTAGTTGCTGATCTGTATTAGAATAATTAATTTTGCCTTAAGGATACAATCTATATGATTTTTTCCTCTCCCTTTTACGAGGTTTCCACTCACTTTAAAAAGTAGAAATTCCCTCAGAGTATGGCTTAAGAAAGAGCGAATTGGCATGGGTGAAGCTGGTATCGGAGGGCAGGTACCCCTTAGGACAACAAAAAGATAAACTAAGATTTAACAGTGCTAGTATGAACACTCAGCTGTCAAAATTAGAGCAGTCATGTGAAAACACTGCAGAGCAGGAGACCTAAGGAATTTTTACTCAGAGTCTGCTTAATTGAGTAGTCATCTTCTCACAAAAGCCAAACAGCCTCAGAGGAAAATGCAAAAGAGTCAGGCAGATGGGAACCTCCATCTTATTGAAGCTATTTTTTACATGTAGGATTTGAGAGCAGGGAATCAAACTGGTATCTCTGAAAGTTCCACCTAAGACCTTCCACACAGACTATCTTTCCCCTTTGTAAAGCAACAACAGCTTTCCCTCTGATGACTGTTTTTTAATGGCTGTAGTCAGTTCAATGAGGTAACATTGAAGCAGCTTCCACAGTTGCACTGAACAGGCCACAGGGCCCAGATGGTGGTCTGTAGCTTCCTTCCTGTGAGGTGAAGGCATCATGTTCAAATTAACTCCACCTCTGAAAACTCAGCCCTTTTCCTCAGGGTTACACAAGGTTTTATGATATTCTGAAGGTGAATCACTAAAAATAATGACAGCTGGAAGGTAAAAAATACCCCAATAAACTGCAGATGGATGGAAGAGCTGCACAACAACCACTACTTCTTCTTTCTATCCGTTAGTCCTCATGCTAAGATAAACTGTGACCCCAGTGCCAGGAAGAATTTATCTGCCTTAGAGTGCTGTACAGGATTAGCTGGGTCTGCTGGCAGGAGGACAGCTATCACTCCTCCTCAGCTCAACTCCTCTCTGCTGCAGGAGCTCCCTGAGCCTTTCTACCATCTAGTCCACCAAGGATATGGTGGGGCTGGAAGAGAGCAGAGCCTTGGGTCTTGCCAGCCAATCACCTGAGCTCAACGCAGCAGCCAGCCAAAAACTACTCTTGGTGGTATGACAAACTCATGCTCAGGGTAGGCATCACCCAGCTTTCCTTCCCTTCCATATGGTGCTGTCATCTTGGAAACGGTGAAGAATGAGGCTGTTTTGGAAGCTTTGAAGGTGAAGAAGGTTTCAAGAAGTGTTGAATGCAGATAGTAAGCAACAACAGGACTGAGGAATTGCTGAGAACAGGAATGCTGGAGGACGGTAGAAGAGAGACCACAGCAGCAATAAAGAAGAGAACATGCCCCTCGTGAGGTATTTTTCTAGAAAAAACTGAAAGTACTGGACTGTAAGCAGGTAAGCAGATGCTGAGGGTGAATGGGATAGTACCATGTTGGCTACGTGTGCTAAACTGATAGCTCTGTGTGTTACTGCTGCTCTAATCTTTACTTTTAGCAAAAAATAAAACATGCGTTAAAGGCTTCTGATTTTCATACTTTGCATTTCACATATAAAACAGCAAGTTGCATAGCCATCAAAGTGTGCAATGCCAATAATGATATGTAATCATTCGTCTTTGACTTTGGGTGCTGCTGAGAGGAATGCTGCAAAGTCACTCCCCTCTGTGACAACAGCAGTAACCTGAGGTGAGCTTGGTGAGCTACCAGAAAAAAGCAGGGTTGCACATTAAGGCTTCAAAGGAGTAAATTAATAAATATGATACCAGTGAGAAAAAAAATGAGAGAAAGTAAAAAAAAGTTTCAAAAAGATGACATTTCTTTAAGCTAGGCTAGGTTCACTATAAATCACTTCTTTCTTCACGGATTTTTACCTTTATTCTTAAAATTACACTTCCCCAAGAAAAAGAAAGCAGTAACACTTCTAAATAAATAATCAGGACTTGATGTACTGCCAAGGGTTTCTACTAAAGGCTAGGAAAATGATCAGCGTAATTAAAAATAAATTCAGAGTGTGCACATGTTTCTTTTTATGTTATAACATTGTTTCTTTGTGCATGCGTTTTCTGGGTTTAAAAAACTAACAAAGGGAGAGATAATTGGTAGGGCAATAAGCACAGTAATCATAAAGTATTGCTAGGCTGAATGGTTTTCTTGTTGTCCTAATAATTATTACATGACTAGTTGCTATTTTACAGCTCCAATGAGGGCAGAGGTGCTACCAAAGCTTCCCTTCCAAAGCCATGAGCACTTAGCAGACCCTTTGAGATTTTCTTGGGGAAAAGAACAGTCTGCCACCATTACTTTTACAGGTTTCAGCTGAACTAAGTCCTTCCTGGAAGAAAGCAAATGGCAATGTGATTGCTGACCTGGTCTAGCCTCAAAGCAAAATCGAAGGCTGTCAGTTTTTGTAATATGAAGATAAAAGTCAAATCATTAATCCCATTGTCAGCCATCTGCCACACATTTACTGAACACAATGAACCCACTAAAAGGGAAGGGTATGTGTCTTGTGCTTCTAAATGTGAAAATAGACACTTTGAAATTGAATGTGAAAGAGATTCAAACCTATTCTGCACTATCCCCCATGTTTACTCTGATTTACTCCCCCCGATTTACTAAGCCTCAAATATTATGTTAAATTAAGACTGAGGATCATACTTCCCAATGTAGCTTCTGAAATTATTCAGAAATGCAGGCAAAGAAACCTGTAGATGCAACTGAGATGATTTGCAGACTTTCACATACAAGTCAAAGCGAACTTGGAAAGTTTCAAGGTAAACTTTCTTTCTCCTAAAATAATTAAGTATGTTAGGTCATTTGTGGTGCAGTTAAAAATTTAGAATGGGTTGGACTAATCAAGAATTTCCATCCTTAATTCTTTGTTCTTTGACTTCTGTGCTTCTAGACCTTCAAAACATGACTCTGCCCTGATCAGCCCCGATAAAAATCTGTGGTATGGTACTGACTATAAATTCATACTGGTACAGGGGACAGCATTATTTTATCTCTTCAGACCAACTTTAAACTGCACTGTCTGTCCTCCCTGTGAGCCTATGCTTCCGACATTGGTACAACAGCTTTACTGTTTTCTTCCAGAAAATCTGTATAAAGCTGCAGCATGTGCTTAAGTGGGTCCTAATCCTCACTGACAGAACAAAGTCCACACAGGAGGTAAGAGGCATGAAAAATATCATAAATAAAAATTGCTTTTGCTTTGTCTGCGCTCTTTCGAAGAGCATAAATTTCTGCATATTGGAATCATAACTTAAAGTGGCCACAGTGATTTTCATTTCTTTTAATTCAGAGAAACAAAATAGCTGTCAAGCCAAATACGTATATAACAAGTTTTAGCACAAAATACATTTTACAGCCAAGATATAAACCTCTGAAAAATTCTGTCTAATGGAAACAATGACAGTTCATTCACTTTATGAAGCACTAGAAGGTGCTGTACAAAGTGCTACTAACAAACACAAAAAAGATGAAAGTAACTACCACATGGTCTATTTAAACTGTGCATCACCACTGCATGGTTTTGTTTATGTTTTGGCATACTGCCATTCCGAAGAACTTGGTCAGTCAAGGCAAGTCTGTTAACAACATTAAAAAGCCTACATTATCCATGAGCCACATTTTTAGCACACACTGTAGCATCACCTTTTTTTTTTTAACATAATGCTAAGACATTAGCAAACGCGACAAGACAAAGCAAACAGGAGAGAACCCCCTGCGCACATCTGCTTGTCAAAAATGTTTGTTCCTACATAAACTAAACTAAAATAGTAAATTTACAATTATTGTCTCACAAGTTAACAGCATCTTAGACTACCAAATGAGTGCCAAAAGTTGGGTTCCTAAACTGTCTTACTTTTTTAGGAATCTTAAAGCATTTTTAACTTTGCTGTGCAAACAATGGAGTTTAGACTCATTAATTCAAAATAACAGGATCTTCTGGGTGCTCAGCCTTTTTAAAAACATGACAGCACCTAAAAATCTCGTCTCAGACATTAGATATAGTTAGAGACCAGATTTCTATTCCCGGCAGATATGAATGGACTGTCAGAAAGCTATGTTGCCATGTTGGGACCTCTCTAATCTCTGAATCAAAGCAAATTTCATGGAGCAAAATGAACTGTCAGATTTAATGTTTAGAGGCAAATTTATTAGCTACAGAGATGTTTCCCATATTCTGCTTCACATACTTGTTTGTCTATCCTTGGTTGTCATAAAAAGTACATCATTCCCTGCCTTCCCCAAATAAGGACCTTAATCTGGAATCCTATCTGAGGGAAATTTTCCAGGGACTTCACTAGGCTTCAGACCAGACCTTATAACTGACAATGCAACTGCTGCTTACCTGTTAATAAAAGTATATTTGATATATGTGGTAGCAGTTAGAACAACAATCAAGTGCTACCCTTGCTTCCCTGAAGACTAAGCTCTATCATCATTTACTACTGATGCTTTTAGTATATTTTATAGTATTACTGCAAATATGCTACAAATTTTTGTAAGATAAAAAAACAGATCTCTCAATCACTGTACCTGTGAGGTAGGTGTTGTGTGAGGAGTTGATGAAATAGTGTGACAGTGGTTGAGACATATCTTCATTTAAATCCAGTTTCTCAGGTGGAACAACGCCATTTTCTTCTCCACTCAGATATCGCATAAATCCATCCACTGATATCTGCCCTGAGAGAAACACAGATCCAGGGAAAGCACCAATTAATTTCAAGTATAGATTTTTGCAACAGACAGATGTTATGTTCAATATACGCTTACACAAAGGGGTGTGTGTGAGAGCATATAATCATCAAACTGGCCTTCATCTCATTATTAATATGTTCTTTTGTTACTATTACCTCATTTTCAGCCATATAAGTTGCAGGTAATACACATTCCTTTACCTGTACCAAAGATAAGTAATTTCATAATCAGTGTCTACAGATAATCAAGGGCACAGGGGAATCAGTTACAGAGGGCTATAAGAACAGAGAAAATAAACTGGAGCCTATCAAGGAAAGGGATCTTCTGTGGACAAAAGCAAGCATGCTTTCCAGAGGAAACCAAGAAACCAGCAAACAGAGCGCCACACAAAGAAACAGGTAACTTTGACCACTTCTGAATATGATTCAGTGTGTGAATATGAATGCAACCAAACTGCAAAGCAAAGCAAACAAAATGAACCACCTTTCAAATGGGAACTAAGCTTTGCTTTGTAATTTTTATATATTTGTCTTCCAATTTTTATCTCAGCGGAGTGCCAGCATAAATGATCATTTCATATGCTGCTGGCAAATTAGAAAGCTGAGTCCTATCTTCAGCTTAAATATCACCATTGATCTCAGTGGAGCTGTGCTTATTACATCAGGATGAATTTCTCTGTCAAGCTTTCTGCATAAAGTTGATTTTAGGGTTAGTGTTGATTTGTACATTTAGACTAAAAAAAAATAATAATCCAGTAGCCTGTATTTGAAGATTAATGCATAACCGAATAAATTTGAAACATTTTTCTTTGCCTGGTATTTTTGTTATTTTGTCTAGATTTCACCTGTACATTTACTCAACCACTTAACTTTAGTTAATTCAGTTACTTCCTATAGTAAAACAGATCTTCTGTATCTCTGAAGAACCTTGAACCAGCTATGTGCCTTGGTGACTTCCAACAATGAGAATTTCTTACCTCTTGTCCCAACCCAAAATACTCTGCACAGTTTCCCTATTGAAAAAAACCTAAAACTTAGTTGACCAACTTATTGGTCAGCATTGAAAAATGGAAGGCTTCAGTTTTACTCGTAACTCTGCTACTCTCTTCTTTTAGGGTCAATCCCTTTTTATCCTAAAACTTACATATAAACTTACATGTATTTTTCTAGTATATAAAAAAGTAACGAGCAAACCTGCATCATTTTTGTAAAGCTTGTAACTTCATGATGCAAATATAGCATGTAAAGCTTCTACTTAAAATCTGTGCTTGGACCCTAGGATTTGTCTCTTGATCAGAGGAAAAGACGTAACAGTCTTAAGTTCAGATGCCTCATTTGCATAGCATCCCAAGATGGTGGCACTAAATGAACCTATTCATACGACAAGAAATGTAGTGACAACACAGAGCAATGCAATTATCATTCATTCTTATGACAAGATGGTTGGACTTGTAAGATGGTTGGAAGGAAAACACCAAGTCCAGCCACTATTTTAAGACTGTAATCTGAGTGCAATCTTGTCAGGCTCTACAGCTGCTTTGTTATAGAGTAATTAATCATCCACAGACAGAGGCCTATGTACTTTCCTTTTTACAAGAAAAAATATAACATGGAGAGAATCAGGAAAAATCCACCACTGAGGTTTTTCATGAAACTAAGGATTTACGAACAACCAATCTGCTGCGTGAACCTACTAGAGTGATATTATGAATGTAAACAGTATCAGGTGCTACCACAGAGGTAGCTTGAGCTAAAATCCACTTAAACACTGTGCATCGAGTTCACTGGGGTATAGATATGGTCTGTGGTAGACATTCATACCACACAAGCAACACCATACAGGAAAAAATGGGCCAGATCTGAGTAGGATAGCTACTACACAGGGATCCAGAAAAGCCATGTCACGTTATAGCGACTCGCAACTTCTGATATTTGAGATAGCTCATCCAGAGTCATCTTCAGTATCTCTTGTGTTGTTTTGAATGCGTTCCTTTCAGCCAGACTAGGAGGCTTAAAATTGCGCTCTCCTTCCTTCTCCAGACTAAAATGAAACATAGTGGTTTTCATACACACAATTCCTCAAATAAACTGTAGCATCAAGATCACACAGTGTTCAGAAAGTGTTTTCCATTTTGTTACACAGATATTCATGTCAATTCCCATAGACACAGTATTCCAGCATCTCACTCTGTGTTTAACTCTCAGCGCATACCTGAAAAACATGGTCCTTGCAGTTCTTGTTTGTCAAAGGGAGACCGAACCTAAGGATAAATTGACTGAACAATACCCCCATCGAAAACGTGTAGGTTAAGCTGGGAGTTGAACTGCACAATCTCTTGAAGCATGTTTGGGTGAACTGGAACAGCTTTGGGATTAAAGGAATTGAGGCCCAGGCCTGCATTTCCTCTCTTCTTTTTATTTCGTGTTTCATTCTGCTTCTTTGGTCCCTTCCGCACTCAAGTAAGACAAGGTCTGCAGAGTGGTCTTTCTGCATATTGTCACCAGTATTAACATAAATCACAGCAAGTATTATTCACAGGTATAATTACATAGTTTTTGAGTTACACAGTTATTTGAGCTTATGGCTGTAGAATGCTATTTTCCCCATCATAATTAAGCAGTCAGCATTTCAGAACGTGAAGCAATTTGCGAGTTCAATTACAGCTGATACTGCACCAGTGAGAGTTTGACTGTGGAACAGAGATGGCAGATGTCAAAGGGACTTTGTATCCTGGAAATTAAAGAGTAGATTGTTTGTGACCAACGTCAATGATATTCTGAGACCAACTGCAGTGAGGATGATCCTCAGTGGACAGTCATCCAAAATGAAATAGCCTCAATTTATTGATAAGATTTGTTCTCTGTTTTCTTAAGCATATTACAAATTTACACAGACATTGCCAAGAAAAAATAGTTTGTGATCAGTTCTTCCAATTACAGCTGTCACCTTCTATCTTCAGATGTATATTAGGAAGATTTAACGATATAATTAGATATAAAAAGTTAGAGGGAGAAGAAAGACACCAAGCAAAGACACAGGGACAAGACAGATTCACGAGATTTTTTTTTTTTTTTTGGCTTGCACGTAATTGCCTTAAAACCACCTGAACCCTAAGCCTTTGATGAAGCTTCAAAAATTACCAGTGTGTTTTATATATTTAAAATTGTGGAGTTAATTGGCTTGTCTTTTTCATTCACCATTGCTGTGTTAAATTTGATCTGTGTCACTTACTAGGACAGAGGCAGATCCAAACATCGCTTAGCGTTTGCTGCAATGCTACCATCAACTTCAGTAACATTTGGTTCAGGGAGTGCAATGCAAAGAAAGACTGAGACCCTTTTAGCTATGCTGGCAAAGCCAGATTGAGAAGAGCAAACAGATGTAACCATAACAGAAGCTATGTCAACAGCTACAGTACCCAGTGAAGATCCTTTTCTCTGCGGAGTTTGGAGTTTACCAGCACAAGAAATTAATTCCCTCCCCCCAAATATCTCTAATTTATCTGATTAAGTAGAATTTCCTTGTGGGGTCACTCAGTAGCGCTTTATTAAAACACTTAAAACAGTACAAACATAAAAATGCTTACATTTTCCTGTGGTGTGTGGTCTATTTAAATGTCCAACACTTACCTCTTTCCCACAGTGCCACTGGAAAGCCTTCTGCTAAACAGGGCAATGCCTACGCCGCGCCTGCAGCTCCTCCTCCTCCTGACCCCTCAGGGCTCGCAGGGCTGCCTCTCCCCGTTTTCCCCTCACACTTTTCCCCTCATTCCTTACTGACAGTGGCATTTCTCCAGTTCTTAAACCCTCTTCCCCTGAGGCGCCG
>NW_010547735.1:480-738 GCF_000687285.1 Phaethon lepturus | reverse complement strand
CAGCTTCTCCTGCCGCTCTGCGCCCCCGGGGGAAGCGCCTGGCCGGTACGTCCGTGCCCCCCCTGCGCCTCTCGCAACGCGGAGGGCCCGTACCGTGCAGCCCTCCCCCCCGTGGTGCGGGAGCAGGCTGCCTTCCCCGTTAGAGCAGTGAGGAGCAGGCTTCCCACGGCCACGCATCTCTTCCCTCCCTTTCCCTTTCTTCTCCCCCTTCCTTCTCTTCCACCCCTCTTCCCCTGGCCCAGGGCCGCGGCCAGCCCC
>NW_010547735.1:0-201 GCF_000687285.1 Phaethon lepturus | reverse complement strand
CCATCCATGTGCCTCAACTCTGACTTGGAGGGACCACCTCAGGAGGTGAGAGGGGAGTTCAGTCTCCACGGCCCGTTCAATCCTTGGCCTCTCTGAGACTGCCAACAAGGGTGGCATCCCCGTCCCCGTCCCCCAAAACCGTCAACGGTGGCTTTTGTGCTGTGGACTCCTGTCCACTGGGAACTGGACTCTGAGCCCACC
>NW_010547734.1:383-744 GCF_000687285.1 Phaethon lepturus | reverse complement strand
CTGGGTCTGAGCCTTCCCCAAGGCGTGAGCGCAGCCCGGTGCACCGGGACCCCATGGCTGCCCTATTGTGGAACCCGGTGGTCATTATTTTGTTTTTTTTTTTTTAAAAAAAAACTTAATTTTATTTTGGTTATTATTTTTCATAACACTTCATATACCAGTGACTTGTAACTGAGAAAGGATTTGCATCAGGAGGAAATCTATTTATGCACTGGGGAGGGTGGGAAGGGAGGCATTTGTTTTCTGGGTTTTTTTGCTAGTGTTAGAGAAATAAAAGTATCTAATAAACGACAAGGTGTCAGTGTCTTTTGTCTAGAGGTGACCTCAGGTAACGATTTTAATATTAGACCAAGGAGATGGT
>NW_010547734.1:0-257 GCF_000687285.1 Phaethon lepturus | reverse complement strand
ATGACGCACTCGTAAGCCAGCTCTTAGGGCTGAATAAAAAACCCATTTGTCCCTGCCAAGTTTCTATCAAGCCAAGGATTAGGGCTGCCTCGCGGCTGGGGGCTCACGGTGCCCCGGGTACCACCCGGGCATCCCGGGCGTCACCTCAGCCCGGAGCATCCCCTTGTTTTGGGGATTGCTCCAAGCACTGTCCATGCTTTCGCAGGGAGGACATGCAGGCTGGGGCAGGACCAGGCAGGGACCCGCGGCCACCAGTC
>NW_010547733.1:0-2139 GCF_000687285.1 Phaethon lepturus | reverse complement strand
GCAAGCAAGCAGACCTGAGCCTGGGTTAGCCCTGGCGTTTAACTCCTCGTTGCTTCTTGGTGGTGCCTGTAGGCAAGAGACCAGCGCCCCCCGCCCCTAAAATCTGGTCTTACCCAGTGTCTCCCCGTCCCCACGAGGGCTGGCCAGCTCTTCAGCTGGAGCCCCGGCACAGCGGGTGCTCCGGTGGGCACAGGAAGCTGCGACCTCTCCTCTTCTCCTGTCCCGCTTGCTTGCTGGGGCAGCCGCAGCTGCGAGAAGATGCTCATAGCCCAGCTCCGCAGGAGAGCAGAGATCTCTGCACAGTAGGGACAGCAGAGCCAACACCCCTCTTCCCTTCCTTTGCCAGGAGCAGTTGTTCAGTCTCCAGTGGCCGAGAGTCAAGAGGTGATGAGAAGTAAGACCAGGGCTGCAGAGGGGGCTCTGCTTTGTTAAAGGTCACCCCTCCTGCCTAATGCCAAGGCAGGGAGCAGAATAAGAATGGAAGAAGCTGGAAATATGGGGCAGATGGTGGAGGCTAGAGGGGACAATTGAGCTACCTTCGGTTTGACCATGATGCCTGATCATTTATGAGTTCCCTGTTTGTCCTGGAGGGTGGCCTGGGGAAGGGGAGATACCCAATCCCAGGGTGTATGTCCTGCCCTCTTTTCCTGAGGCCTGGGATGGTGGCAGGAGTCCCACCACCTCATCCAGAAAAGGGGATGGGCCATTGGAACTGGTGCAAAGGAGGGGATTTGTCCAGAGAGATTCCCACTTTATGCATGTGTCCTCAAAGGGTTTCATCTGCAGCTTGAGGGGGGCTGAGATTGTGTGGAGAGAGGGAACAGTGCCCTAACTGTGCTTGTCACACAACCCCCTTAGGTCTGGGAGGGCTGAAGAGGCTTGTCTGAACCAATGTTGGAGAAATTCAATGTTAGTTTTCTCCTCTCATCACAACATTGTGCAGAGGAAGCGTGCAAAGCCTCAGCAGTGAGGGTTGCCATCTACACATGGTGAGACATGGAAGACCAGACTAGCAAAAAGCAGACTTAACTCTGACAAGTCCCTTCCCATGACTTAATATGAACTTCAGCACCTTTATGTGAATTTGCATCAAAAAGCCTCAAAAATATGCCTGCAGCTCTTAGCAGTGCCCATTTAAAAGCACAGAGTTGCACCTCTGTTGACTGTTCCACTGTACAAGGTTTAAGGGGTTGAGAAACCCACAACCCAACATGGAGCAGGTCCAGTCTGCTGAGACGGGGCATTGCCCAGGAGGCAGGTGTGCCATGTAGGGACCAACTCATGCAGGAGGAATTGGTGGTACTGGTCCTCAAGCGCTGGCAGTGGCAGGGAGGCTGCTGCACACTGTCTACATTCACATGGGAGAAGGGGATCAGCCTCTCTTCAATGCCCTTGCTAACAAGTAAGAAACTGTGCATTTACCCTATTTAAGGAGTAAGACCAACAAGCTGTCTGAAGGAGAAATAAGGATTCCACCCAGCGGTCCAGCTCCATCCACACCCAGGCCACAGCTCACACAGACCTGGTCTGGTTTAAACCACCGGGTATCCATTTCCCTCTGCTTGGCTGTCATCTCTTCCACGTCCCACTCCTCCAACTCAGTACTGAGGGCTGTCTTTGGAAATGAAGGCTTTGGGCTTGTCTCAAATCCGCTGTCAGCATAACTCTGGGGACAGAGTAGCTGGAATAATAGCAGCAAGAGGCACTGAAGGAAAACTCCTCCTGCCTTTTTTTGTCCCTGCGGCTGCCAAAAACGTGCCCAGAGCAGTTCGATAAGACACACCTGTTTCTCCAGGCTTTTCTTTTCTAGCTCCAGGTTTACGCCTTTCTGGAGGAGTGAAGATTGTGGCACACGCTCTTCTGAGAGGGAGCATGCCAGAGGCACTGCTCTTGCCAGCACTTTGTGCCCTGTGAAGGGAGCCTTAAGCATCTGCCACAGACCAGGTTACATTTTGGGAAAGGAGCTGCCCCAGGAGCACAGCAGACTCTTTATTAATTAGTGAAAGTCCCTTGTAAAAAAAGGTGGTTGAGACTTCTGCTTATGACTTAATCTCTGAGAGGTTTGGACAGCAAATGTGGAGTCTAATCTGAAAAAAAAAAGGGGGGGAAAAAATAGAAAAAGAAAAGTGGCTGGAGATG
>NW_010547732.1:49181-77018 GCF_000687285.1 Phaethon lepturus | reverse complement strand
AACAATAAAAAAGCCTATCTCAAGCCGGGGGCGGGCGGGGGGGGGTATACAAAATCACGATGTGTGTGTGTGTTGGAGAGGGTGAGCCAGGAGGGATGGGTGGCAGTTTAGTTCCAGAGGGGACAAGTCTCCAAGCAGGCATATTCCAAGCACTACTTTAATGTGCCCAAAGTCCATCCTGGGAACTTTTTAGGTTTTCTTTAAAGGTAGTGGAGACATACTCCCCATGCAATGCCTCGCTCACTCCATCTCTGCCCGCTCCTTTCCCTGCTTAGCTTAGGCTCTCCGGAGGTGCATTTCAGATTAGATGATGCTACGTTTTGGGTGTGGGGGAGGGTCTGTGTAGTGGGGGAGAGATGCTTGTGTCCTCGATAGGAAAGCAGGGCTCACAGGGAGGAAGTTGAAGATAATTTGCATGGTAGCCCCGCTTAGGAGCAGGAGAGACCCAGGAGTGAAGGGAGCCACTTTATTAACTCAGGTTCTGTATATATATATGTGTGTGTTTTTTTAATTAATTATGTAGTTATTTAAAAAAAAAAAAAAGAAAAAGATCTGATCAGAAGTGATTGGAGTGTGACTCTGGATTTAGTGCAGGAGAAGAAAGGGTTTTGCAGGGTGCCACGGTGGGAGTGGAAGTTGCTTCAGTTACAGGAGAGGTTTATAGCAGTGTCCACCAGCTTGGTGGACTCCTGGCAGGGATAATCACTGGTAATGGCATTACTGGTTTCTCAGCTTTCCAGATGCCTTGGCGAGTTGTAAATCCTGAACTTAATGGCATGTTTAGCAGGCATCTCTTCCCCCTTCCCACTCACTCTCCTCTCTTCCACCCTCAGGAAATGCGAATGAAAATATACCCTGACAGTGCAATGTACCAGTTTTGCACAGGCTAGAGAACATGTTCAGGGCTCGGGGACTGGGGTCTCAATCCAAGTTACAGGATATTTCTTCCTTCCTTTCTTGCCGGTCGCTCCAAACACCCTTCTCATATTTACAATGATCAGTGTAGCCTTTTTGAACCTTGTTTTCCTTTTCAGACTAGCTTGCTAGAAGCCATATCAAGGTCTGACGGGCATCATTTAAACATGACATCCATACTATAATAATTATTAATAATAACAATTAAAATAATAGTAAGAACAGGAAAGGAAAGGTCCTGGGAGGTGTTGACTAATAGATGAGGCATAGTGAGAGTAGCCACTGAGCTTGTGTGTGCACACATGTGTTTGCAAAAATTATCTAAGGTTTCTGTAAAATCAAAATAACAGTAAAAGCTACACTGAAGAGAATCACTCAACATAATGTAGAGGAAATCTTTGAGCTAAGACCTCGATGAAGCATGGTGGAGGAGGTTATTTTGATTTGTTGATGAGATTTTATTCTTTTGTTATGTCCTATCTTAAACCTGTAATTAATCAGTATATGCGTTAACTTTAATTTCCATCTCATAGATGTGAATTTTCCCTCTTTCAGTTCAGTTTTTCTTTACTGTATTCCGTATTCACAGAGACAAACTCCGGAAGGAGGGGAGGGAGGGAGAGAGAGAGAGGGATCATTTATCTTGCTTGGATGTGCTTAACACATATTCCTGAATTAAGCAAGATACTAACTTCATTTCCCTTCATTTCATTTCTGTTCTAAAGCTGCAACCTAGGAAAAAAGCCAGGTGGGAAATCTTGTCACCTCATCAAACCAAATTGCATGAGTTCATCTTGAAAGAAACAGTCATTTTTAACCTCCTAGAAGTTTTGGACTTTGGAAGGAAAAATGATGATGATGATGATTGTTATTACACAGGGTAGGGTTTGCGTGAAGCTTCAATAGACACCGAGTTGCCATCGTTTCAGAGATCGGTTTTATTTAGTACATCCGAGAAGAGTTTGAACTCCTTTCTAGTGATGCCGCTGATTTATTAGCTAATCCTGATAAAAATGTGCCTCTGGCTACCTGGAAAAAAATTACTTTCTTGCCAGTAGTGATTAATTACTATTAAGTCAAAAAGCATGATGGGGCTTTGAAGGATGAGGATTGTGTTTGACTTTTTTTATTATTTTATTTCATTTTATTTCATTTTTAATCTATTTTTTTTTCTTTTCCCTTCTCTAAATGCAGTCATGTGAAGTATAGTATTCACTCGGATCTCCTTATTTTGGCTTTGCTTCGCAGGCATAAGTGAAGAATTGCATAAAGGTAGTCCAACTTGGCTCTCAGGGGTAGGATGGCAATATGAAACCCCAAGATACTTTCCATAAGTGATGCATAATGCTTATACATTAATTGATCCATCACTCTCAGTTGATTTCATGCCTAATCCAGGGGATGAGGCTGTGGCAGTGGTATACCCTGAAGGGTTAATAGTGGGCTGTAGTTCATCTAAGTGTACGGAGAGCAAATCTTGGGTGTGGAGGGGAAGAAGGTGGGTTTGTGTTGGGAGGAGGGAAGAGACTGGAATTAGCTTAAAGTAAAAATGTAGCAACCAGAGTAATTTCAGGTGTAAATCCATTGAAATGAGGACAGGATGTGTATTCTCAAAAATATTATGAAGAAGTCTTATTGTGGTGCTACTGTATGGCAGGAGGAAATTGAAAATTAAGAACCTGAAGAGAAAGTACATGACTATGCCCCCCTCCCAAAAAAGAGAGTGAAGTCCCAGGTTCTCTCACCAGCAGCCCTGGCTGATACCCGACCAGATGCCAGGGAAGAGGCAGGGGAGCATGATTCTATTGCAGACACGAGAAGAGAGAAAAGCGTATGGGGGAAGCAGCATGTGAGGGGAGGCGGGAAAGACTTGCCAGATCCCTGAGAAAACAAGCTTTTGTGACACGAGCGTAGCTGCTGCATCTTTCCCCCGTCCTCGCTTCGCTCCACACGGGGCAGGAACACGCTCCTGCTGTGGTACTTTGCTCTAGGTTTGGGAAGAGGCTGTGTGCTGAGATCTGCGGGTAGAAACCTACCGGGGCTGAGCTGACCCACCCACGCGCTCACATACACACACACACACGCACAGAGTTAACTAATCACACTTGAACAATTTAGCGAGCCATTCATTCATAACTTCCCCCCTTCTTATCTAGCAGTGGAGTATGCTTAAAGGCTGAGTTACTGGGAGACATAAAGGTTAGTGCTCTCAGGACAGCCATATTATAATGCATTATCTTTGAAGTCATTTAAGGCCAATTTAAGTGGTATTTAGTATAATATTTATGAATTAATGTAATCTAAATATAGGACTGTCCCCATAGGTTTAAACAGCCTTTTCTATCGAAGCTTGCTTGTACCCAAGGCCTGGAATGTGTTTTAATTTAAAACACACAGGTCTCCATAATATTCTATTTAGGAAGTCAGAAGAAATCAGCATTCCACACTTAACTGAGATTTACTGAACCACATGCGGGTGAGTGCACTTACAGAGTAGAGATAGTGTGCAGTGGGAAAACAAGAGTCTTTCATAGACCTAAGAGCTACAACATTCTTTCAACACTTATTTAGGGCGAAAAAAAGCACAGCTCCCCCTGAAACCTCCTTGAAATCCACCATTGCAGTCCTGTGGTTAAAATGGTGTTCCTACCTGACACGAACCTCACTCAACAAGCATTCAATGCAGCTAGAAAAATAAAGTATGAGAAGAATAATTTAGTTCTTTTGCTGCTTTACCTTCTCCAAAGTATAAATAATCTTGAAATTTAAGACACCTCGGGTGTAGGCAAACAAGGCTTCCATTCATTATGTTGTGTTCTGTTTGATTACAAAGATAGATGATAGAAAAATTGAAACCTTGTTAAGTCTAAGGATGTTTATGAAGGTTTTGGGTATCTCAGAAATTCAAAGGTGCAGTGAAAATGAGCATTCAGTTAAGATGATATATTTCTATATATGTATAAATATATAAATTTGTGTGTGAGTATACATACAGGAAAAAGAAATGTATACACATTCATGTATATAGCCTTTGGGAAATAGAAATTTAGTTGAAAAGAAGCACAACGCAATACAGGTGCTGAATAAACTCCTCCATAATTGAAACATAAGGCTTGCCTGGCTGAAAGCAACACATACAGCATTTAGTATGGTAGTAAACCAAAGAAGTTTTAGGGAGGTAAATGCACAAATAAACTGGAATAAAACAGAGGAGGCTTTATGCCTTCGGTCTAAAGAACAACCCCTTAAAACAATCAAATTGCAATTGGATAGCTTGATGGAAGAGAGAGAAAAAAAGCAACCCCACGTACATTATAATCTCCTGTACAGATGAGCGTGTATGTGTTTTGATAATGTCGAACAGATAGCCCAGATTGTTTCATAAATTAGAAGGCTATATGTTAACTCTTCTTTCAGGGGTCTGGACATGGATTCTGGTTTCTAAAAGCAGCTGCAGCCAGTTATGATGCTGTTGTTACGGTTGTGTCAGCATTTCCAACACAAACTCCAATTTTCTGGGATCTCTCGCTTGGCTGTTAAGTTTTGCACTGAAAGCTGTTCTTCAGCTAGCCCCACTACCATATCAACTAATCATCCTTACAAGAATGGATTTTTTTTTAAGTTGCATAATGTAGAGGAAAGAAAGAAATTAAAGTTTGTGTTTCTAGAGCTTTTGTTTCTTCTCTTACCTTTCTCCAGGTTAGACTTATATTTCTTACACATTTACGGATTATGATTGTTTTTATCCCTCAATATCTACATATACTGGTGCCTTTGGGCATTTTAGGGAAGGAAAAAAAGGTACATCTTTTTTTCTTAAAAAAAAAATAGCAACAACATCCAAATTTCATAGTATTTACTTGGCCAAAACAAGGTTTTAATTAAAGGCTCAACCAGGAATTTACTGATTTCTGAAGTCTAACAACAGAAACAAGGGGATGGTTTGTTTTTGCTTTATTTTTTTTTTTCTCCTGTATTCAGCCAGAAGAGATTGAGAATGCCAGCACTGAAGTAGAGGGGAAAAATTGAGGATCCTTGTCACCTTGGATGAAAACCGTGGTTCATCTGGTCCTGCGTCCTGCATCGGCCAGTGGCCAGTGACACAGACAGGGATTTCTTTAGCAGAGGATTCAAATTGCATAGTATACTAAAAGCCAAGAGGCTGATGGAATAGTCTTTTGAAAGAAGTTGTCAGAGAGTATCTTGAAATTTTGCCTCGGTAAAGAGTGTGTGAGATTACAGAAGGTGTCTTGTGCTCAACCAAAAAGTGGATTGTACCTGTCAAGGAGAGCGGGCAGAGGACCCTTGATGCGCGGTGGTCAAAAGCAAGGGGCAGACGGGGCTGGCTCGCCGAGGAGGGCCTCCCCTAGCCTTAAGAGCTGGAAACATGCAGCCACATTTTTCAGCAAGACATCAGGGTGTTTTTTATCATGCATACCCTGTGCGCATGCATACCAGCCGCACTGACCCGACAGACCATAACGACACTAAAGGAGCTGTTACCATCCTTCCCGTCAATCAAGTGTGAACCCAGGCGGGTTTATGCGACAGGCAGTAATGGTTCCAAGGGAGAAAAAGTGGGGGAGATGATTTAGGCTGTTGTGCCGCTTACCTGCATTTAAAATAGAGAAAAAGTGTCAGATGCCCAAAGACTCACGTAGGTGTTTGCTATAGTTTTAAAATAATATTCTATAAAAGCAGCAGGCTGCAGAGCTCAACATGACCTGCCCATCAAGCGGTGTCTGGTTTCTGCCCCGCAAGAGTTTGCACTAAGCAGGTGAGGTGTTAAGCGAGCTGAGTTGAATCCCAGCCTTAACAAATAGGCTGCTGTTTCATTAATCCCAGCATTTAAGCCCCCATTTTACTTAGGGAGTGAAGGCCTGTTGCCTGCTTGCTGGGCAGAAGTCAGTGAGATTTTTGCCATCATTTCGGTGGATTCACGTTTGGAAATCCTGGTGCAGGCTTGCGTTTACTGAGTGTTTCACATTCCCTTTAAAATTCTGGATTGGGGATTTACATAGCAACCCACAACACTTGCAGTTAATGCCACCGGCTTCTGTGCTCTCTGGCTTGTCCCTTAACTTAGCTTTCCTTCAGTAAGTGAAACTAAAACTAAAAGAAATCTGAGGAACTGACAAAAGCCTGACCTCTGCCACATTTCTCACTCACTTAACTGCTCCACCGATGCCCGTATGACTGTTGCCGGGGTTTGTCATGGCGGACTGACCCTCATGTAGTAAAATCTGCAGCAGAAAAAGGAAAAAATAATAACCATGGCGAGTTAAAGTTATATCTTTTCTTCCACCGTCGCTTCGCTGACTGAGCTGGCGTATATATTACAGTGGCCTCTGTCTCTCTGTAACTCCTTGAGATGCATTGTCGCATTTTGGGGATCGCAAGATCTATTGAATCACTTTGTACTGCATCGCTCGGTGTGGGCTGGAGTCAGGGTGTCACCACAGATATTGCATTTGTTTGCTTTTGTCACCGTGAGCCACAGCCTGAATGCACACGCAGGTGAATGCAGCTTTTAATGTGCATTCATTATATCCAACTGACATCCCCTCGAAGGAAGAGAGGGCTTATTATTGTCGCTCCTTAAAATAAAGATGGATGAGAGCTCTAAACCTCTCAAATAAAGTGCCTGACCATACATAGTAGCTAAAAATAAATCATATACGGCCATCTATTCCATGTAAATGAATGGCAAGACATATAGATATAGACATTGTGTTAAGTTTGTCAAGCAGAAGCAGCCAAAAATATTGATCAAGGCAAGGGGGAAAAATTGATAATGAACTGGACTCCAAGAAGACTTTAATTGACAGTGACTTCTGTGAACCAGCTTTGGACAGTATATATAAACTGACCACGATGTAACTTTATTGCAATGCACTCTCCTTTAATTAATTGTCACCTTTGTTAAGACTGGCTACAGATCAAAGGTTTAAAGATACTTAACAGGTTCTTAGTAACAAACCCTTCAGATGCATTAGAAATATCCAACAGCTCAGCCAATGAGGCATGCAGCTTTCGATCTACCTCACCCTTATCTGTTTATTTCTCCCTCCTTTGTTGAACATGGACAATCATTGTTTAACATTAACTATTTCATAGATGGCTTTGTTGGCAATGTTGATGCTTCCAGGGATACAGAGTTGCCGGTGAGAGGGGCCTTCGCTGTTAGGTCTCTCAAAGTATTTTGCTACCAGAAAGTTCCTTACGGTCTGATAGACCAAGGTGCAGTGCAGACACAGTTTTTAATGCAGGCTATTCTTTCTCCTTTATGTAGTGAGGTCTGTAATTTCCTGTGTTAAATCTGGACAACATAAAAAGACATAGTTTGCGTGAAAGGTGCAGCCAAGAATGAACTTTTATCTGAAACGTTCATGTGCAGAGATAGAAGTGCGCCTGCCACATTTGTATATCACACACACATGCAACCGTTTATTATATATGCATATTAATGAAAACATGCATTCAGTACAGACAGGCTGATATAGGTCTCTAAATAATTCCTTTCTAAAAGACAATACAGAGATCATACTCTTGCGTGAAAGTGGCAGGTGACTTAACAGGCTATCCTTGGAATTATATGCAGAGTTTAATATGGCACATAGCTGTTTGTTCATTATACTAATTTAACGATACAGTCACACTTAATTAATCCATCTCTGGTTTATTTGTACATTGTGTCTGAGTCTCCAAAATATTTTAGAGGTAACTCAGCTGACTTCCTAGTGCGCTGGGCCAGATAGCTCTGGACATGAAGCTTCTTCAAACAGAATAAAAATGGAGCTTTGCAGACAGAGTTGGTCTGATGAGATCTGACTGCATATTTGGCTTGTTTCTGATTCAAATGCCTGTGTATATAATACACACAGACTGTGTATGCACGCATGTATTGAAAGGGCAGACTTACATTTGCACATAGTTCCTCTCCTTTTCAGTCCCTAAGGATAGATTCGCATCACATAGTATGCATCACTCACTGCAAACGCACAGAAATTCTTTGTTGGATTCGGTAGCTTCTTGCAGGTAGATGCATAAAGCAGCATCAGCCTAATAATATCCCTATAAAACAGTGCTTCCTTCCTAGGATCCAGAAGGATGAAGGTTGTCAGAAGATCAAAAGATATATCACAGTGTGCTTGTAGAAATCCCCTGATTATGTTTCCTCTCTATAATGCTCTAATTCACTATTTGATCAATTGTAAAAAGGGCCAACGCTTTAGGAGGGAAAAAAAAAGTATTAGGTTACTAGATGCTTGAGGGTGAGTGAAAATCACACCTAAAATTATATGTAGCAATACAGTAATGAGCTTATCAATACTTCTTTAAGGAATCTGACAGCCCTATAGGAGCGATTCAGTTCTGTGAGCAAAGGTCACAATATAGATATTTCTTATTAAGACTATCGATAGCCTGGTTGACCAATCTAACCAGAGACTGTATAATGTACCTGCTGTTAACAGGCAGGGAGGAGAATTATGAAGAATTTACAGAATTGCCCACATGTAATATTAATAATATTGATTGATTCTAATAATATAATACGGTAAAGACGCACTTCTTTGAAATGGTGCATGGGGGTGTGGGGGGGAGAGAGAGGGAGATACCTTTGCCGAGTAGATTGAACTGTCTTGCACCTCTTTGAAAGCTAATCCAGAGAAAACTCAGTTTTCTTGCCTCTTACAGGCAGGGCTCTGTTTCTTGCCCATTATTTCACCTGACCCAGACAGAAAAGGGATACCTCTTTCTCTAGGATCGGGTCTTTGCCCAGCAGCTGCAGAGAAGCCAGAGGAATTCAGAACAGCCAGGACCATTCTGGTCAACCAGTTTAGCCCCCATCAGAACTGGATTAATCCCAGAGAGCTCTTTTTCAACACAACAATGCAATGAAAGTGCTTGATTTATTTTATTTTATTATTTCACACCTTTAGCAACATTTAAGAAATGGGAGGAAAAGAGGGTGGAAATAACATACATTCTATGATACGCATAATCTATAATTGACGGGGAAGGACTTTGCAGAGCAGATACAGACCTGCTCCGAAGCCTGCTGAAGCCTTCAGGAAAACTCCACCTTGCCTGCAACAGTGTTTGGATTGGGCCCTAAATTACGGGCAGTTCTGCAAGATACCTCTCGTTGAGGCAGGAACGGCCGATAATATGCAATGTGACTGCCTTAAGGTTGTTACTCACCTAAATCCTGAAACATAGACCTGCTTGCTTCTGAATTTCCTAACTACTCCCTCTTCAGCAATAGGCTGCCGTACCTAGGTATGTTAGTTCACTTCTTTCGCTGCACCATGCAGCTTGAAGCGTCTCGTTCCAGTTTCCGTATGGTAGTTTCAAGATGGTTTGCATTTCATTACGCCTTTTTTCAGTTTGCGGGGCAAGTGTTTTCCTTTTGTGAGCATTTAATTGCTTTTAAAAGCGATTTATTTGATCTTATTCCATCTTCAATAATACATGGATGAAGATGCAATTTTTCACCCTCTTTTATAAAGATATATTGTTATTCTTTTATGCTATTCTGCAAGTTCTGTTCTGTTTTGTGCATTCAGAGGGAGTCTGGTCATTGTTTTGCTTTGTTTCCCTTTCTCCTTTTTTTTTTGAACTATGGATTTATCTTTTTTTTTTCTTTTAAGAAAAAGAAATCTCATCAAGATACTGGCAATGAATGAGAAAAGTAGGAGTGGAAGTGAGGAATGGGCAAGACAACCAACAAAAATCCTTTGGCAATGTCTTTAAAAGCATACCATTGCTGCGTGTTTATTTGCAAGAGTCTGGATCCAGCCAATTTTGATACCAAAAAAAAAAAAAAGTCTTACAAATGATTTAACTCCAAGTTTAGTCACTGACAGAGAAGGAAAAAAAAACCAAAACCCACAAGCCAATCCATAGAAACACTGGAAGGGAATGCACATAAAGGTCTTGCAGGAGATAAGGGTGATAGAGTGGTGCTAGGTTTTACATTCTACTATTGGGTTAGTAAAAATTAACACCAAATTAAGCAAACAAATAAATAAATAAGAAAAGCAAGCATTACCATTCCTTTTGGATTATTTTCTAGTGGCTAATACCTCTCAGAGATGCCCCCTCTAAAATGCTACCTGTGCCTGCAGCTTCCTTCAAGGGAAGGGCATTACCTGGTGGGGGAGGGTGGGCGGTGAGGATGCCTGGGTTTTAATCACCCCGTGGATAATTACTCACCAACGCTCTCTGATGGAGTCATTTAAGCCCAGTGCCTTCAGGCCTGATCTGAAACCTGTTGAATCAATGGGAAGATTTCCATTGGCTCCAGTGAGCTATTGATCTTTCATTTCCCCATCCACAATATTAGGCCAGTTGGGGTTTTTTTTTACTTATTCTTTTTTTTTTTTTTTTAGAAAGAAGTTAATGGCATAAATTTGACATTTATTTTTTCTCAGTAAAGGTTGTGGTGCGTCTCTGATGACAAATGTGTTACATCAGAGCCCCTTTCAGTGCAGATCAGAAAAACATGCTTTCAAAAAACACACGGTGGGGAGGTGGAAAATTACCTTTGCTCATTTCACATGTAAATACATATTTGTTCCTGTTTTGCCAAGAAAGGGTCAATGGCAATTTTTCCAGTTTTCTTTGTGTGAGTAGGATTCAGCCTTTGTAATTTCTCTGTCTACAGGAATATCATCATTCACTGATTCAGGATCTCGATTTTTTTTTTTCTTCTTTTAGTGAATCACATATATACTCTTCATTGTTATGGCAACTGAGGGAGCTGCAAAGCTCAAGGATTTGACAAAGGGCTGCATCCCACCTTTCTTCTCTAAGGGCCTGATCCAAACCTAATTTTTGCAATAAGATTTGGATCAAGCCGAAGGCATCTGCCTTCACCCGGTCAGTAAAAAGAGCAAGTTCCCTCTAGACAAGTGTACTCCTGTGCTCAGTGCAGGCAGATGGAATTGGCAGTCGTCGTCCATTTGCTGAGGACCGACCCAACACTCTCTGAAGTCAATAGTTAGACTCTGACCCAGCCTCACAAACAACAGACAGACACCATGTGAATCCTTAAGCAGGGATGCGAATGTCCCTGACTTTGGCAGAGCAAGGTAGTCCAGAAGGGAGTTTTCACTGCTGCTACTCAAGAAGTAGCTTATTGTGGGGAATAAACAAGATTCCAGTGACCTCGAGTGTCCAGCCACAGCAAAATTAATTTAGAAACCTTTTCATTTAAAAGAGGGTTTTCAGATGATCTCCTGCAGCAAAGATCTGGCAAGCAAATGAATCAGGCTCCCTGTTTTTTTATTTTATTATTTTAATTGCAGTTTTCATTAGTTCATCAACAGCAATGTATGTGGTTTGGTGTTTTTTTTGTGTTTCCATCCCATCTGTGCTTATGTCTTTTACGAAACAAGTGGAGGAGTTGGAGTGTGCATGCGTGTACGTGTGTGTGTAGAGTTGATTATCTAACCCCTAGTCTATTTGAAATCATCACAGTGCACCCAACTCAATGATATTCTGTCAAAGGTGGAGAGGAAGCATGTGTGCAGTGTGAGTGTGTGAACGTGATGCTGTTTGATTGCCTGAAATCCAACTAAGTCTCAGTTTCAAAGGCCCGGGGGCAGCAGGGAAAGTATTTGTTTGTTTAATTATTTATATATTTACTCAGCTTTACTGGCAGTGTTTGCAGATGGGGGAAAAAAAAATGAAGAAGGAATGTTGGGTTCTTGTTTGGAGGGGAACGTGTGTTGTATTAGCCTCAATCTGTTCTCCCATATAACGGCTGCTTTGTGCTGTTAAATGATCATTTGTTACTGACCGGCTCATTGAAAAAGGCCAGAGAGGTGCTGGTAGAATTAGGTTTTATGAGTTTATTCATAAATGGAGTTGCACAATAGGTGTGTCATTCCTCTGTCCTCTCCCCTATGCTGATCCAGGGACAGGACTTCTGGCAGCAGATTCTTAATCCAAAAAGAAATAGCCGAGTCACCGGTGAGCCCAGCGACCCTGCCCCGTGCTACCCGGCAAAAGACGTGGGTCGGATTGCCGGGCGAACGGCTCACTCCCCACTCCCAGTTCTCCGTCCTTGGCCCCTGCTTTTTTAATTTTTTTGCTTTCCAAGTGCTGCACCTGGGCTCTCGCTGGCTGGGTTTGCATCCAAGACCAGCTCCTCATCCTCCCTTGCCAAGCTTCCTCCCCTGGTTGCAGGGGCAAGCGCGGGTGCGTGGACCACAAGCTCAGTCCTGTCTCCACAGTCAGGTCCTTTCCCCCGGCACCGCTCCAGGCTCACTGCCCGTTTCCCACAGGATCCTGCTTAGCTTACCTGTGCTCACGAGCTGTCTATTTTCCGTAGCCAAACCCTGCCGCTGCAGACCTCTTTTCCCGGCTCTCGCCATTGCTGTTCACACTCCTCTTCCCTTGCTTCAGATCTGCACCGACGTTTTACCCTCGTGCTGTCGCTGGCTGTCACCCCTGTAGAGAGCACTTCACCGGTTCATGTCACGAGTTGCCACTCCGATGCTCTTGGACCACTTTCACTCTCTCTCCTCTCCTTTCTCATCTCTTCCCTGAACAGGGTTTGGGAAAAGGGAGCCATACTGACCAAGTATTTTCAAAAAGAAAAAAGCCATGGGTAGCAGCAGGAAGACCCACACCCACGAACTAGACACACACAGGTACACACACAGACATAGTTCTGTATGTAAACTCCTGAGAGAGCAGACAGAAAAGGTGGTGGTTGGGGTTTTTTCTTTTGAGGTTCAAAGCTCAATGTCCTTTTTGAAAGATTAAAAAAATAAAACATACAGTAAGTCTATAATTTCACCAAGGCAATTTCACTCTTTTTTTTTAACGTTTTCTTGTTTCGTTATATCAGCAGCAGATTTCTCACACCTGAACAAGAATCCTGCATACATTTTCCTTTGAATTCTTAAAATCGTGATCTTATTCTTAACTGTTCCTGGCAGCCCCTTCTGGGACTACAGTTTAGCTTCTTGCAAAAGTATTTTTCCATGATGTTTTGAAACATAACTACACCTCAGCTCCAGGACCCTTCTCTAGCAACCCCAAATTAAAATGAGATGGCAAAATAAGGCTTTGATGTAGTGCGGCATCAGAGTCTTCTTCGTTCAGAGGTAGGAAGAAGGGATTAGGAGCTTATTTCTAGCCCAGCCCTCTTCCTAACCTTCCGTGTCCTGCCAGATCCCGTTCCTAGACCTTGCTCTTCCTCAGTTTGCTATGTGTAAAGAGGAATTTATGATATCCAGCTTTGCAAAGAGCTTTGTGTGTATTTAAGGTAGAAGTCGTGCTGTAGCTTTGGCAGTGATGGTCTGAGGTTATAAATGAGACAACATTTGTAAGGAGAGGTAATATCTTTTATTAGTCCAGCTGATATAGCTGGGAAAAAAACGACAGACTTCCTTATGTGTCTGAAAGATTGTCTATTTTTTCCCAGTTATATCAGTTGGTCTAATAAAAGATATTACCTCTCCCGGAAAGCCTTGTCTCATTTGAGGTGTAAAGCATGTAGGCTGATTATTTAGGCCTGTTTTTTGTCTGTGTTGAGGGATTAGGCATTTCCTCACCTAGGTGGCCAGGGGAAAAGCAGCCCAGGTTGGTGTCCCCTTCTCTCACCGTCTGTGATCAGCAGCAGTGGCCATCTCACGGGCGTTAGGAGGTGCAGAGAACCTCTGACAGCCCCTGTTTTCTGATCCTGGAGATGTCCTTTCTGTTCTGTTGTTTTGCTCCCGTACGAAGCACCACATGCCCTCTCCTCACCCCTGTGACTGTGATTTATTTATAAAATTGCTGCGTGTGTGTGTGGGAGCGTGTGTGTGGGCAACCACACAAACATCCCCAAGCTGCCAAGCAAGCTGATGAGCATTTTCTAATGTATTTAGCAAGTAATAATGCAAACCACAGGTGGAAAGTACAGTGAGGAGAACAGGTAAAATACTGAAGCCAGGGAAGACTTTGGAAGGAAGGGATTTTTCCCTCAGCTACAAATAAATTGCAGCCCCCACCATGACTGGGAGAAGCATTTTGTTTTTTTTTTTTTTGTTTGTTTGTTTGATTTTATAAAACATGGCTGAAAATACCGAGCAGCTGAAAAGAATCCAGAAGCAGGTAACAGGCTTTCAGATGCAGCAAATTCCTGCTTGTATGCGTAAGGCAGCAGTAGTCAGAGGACAGCTATTACTTATGCTTGGCTTTACTACCAGGGAAAGCATCGGATCATCTATTCAGATCAGGATAGTCAGCTATGCCAAAGGTTTAATCAAATATTAAACATGGTCAGTAAACTTAAACCAATGTTGGACGTGCACGAGTTCTGCTCCTTTCCAAGCAAGCGCTCTAAGAGGAGAAAGTTTTCTCACAGCTCTCTGATTGAGATTTTTTGTGGCTGAAGGGTCCTTTTTCCAGACAGGGACCCAGACTGGTGTATGTTTAGGTGAATACATGTGCACGTGGGGGTTTGCATGTGTGTCTCTCACCCTGACAAGTAAAGACTCAGTTGTTTTTTCCCAGAAGTTCACATCTTTCTCACTCAGATCATTTCCCATACGCTTTTAATTGTTGACCCCATATGCTTTCTCTGTCCATCTGTCCTTCTCCAAATACAATGCTTTCTCTCTCGTGCTCCCTCTTATCATCTGTTCAACCGAGTTAGAAAGGTGCGTGCATGTAGATGTGTATTTGCAGACCCGTACAGGGAGATGAGCGTATCTGGATACTTATTGATAAATAATACATGTACAAAGCCACATCTGCCTCCTTCCTACGTACATTTGGGCTGTATTTACACCCTCCATCCCTTCTGACTGGGGGCATTGAGAGGTAGAGCATTTTGCAGGGAGTTATGGTTTATGATGTTACCTCTCCTTTCTATTACTCATTCTCTCTGGTTTTTATCTAATCTCTCTTTGATTGTCCTGGTGCATCTTAAGAGACAAAGTGAATTTTTATTACATCATCAATATAATCTGCAGCTAATCAGCATCTGTGTGCATTACCATGCCCCCTTTGGCTTTTCATCTGTGTCCATAAATAATAAGAATAATAATCGGGGCCGGTTTTGTGCATGTGCACGTGTGTGTGTGTGTGTGTGCAGTGGTATCAGGCAGAGAGTCACAGCTGCACTTTTTCATTTCAGCCAGCTTGTTTAGCAACATTGGACCCAGCTTTGTGCAGATTGTCTTGACTATTGCCCAGATAAATTTCCTGGTGCCTAACACTTAAATCATGGAAACAATTAAAGCGGATGAAGCCATACATATCTTCTTGCAGAGACTGAACTTTGCTGTTAACTTGTACACACACTTCCATGGGGTTACAGGCAACATGCCCAGCGCCAGTGGAGTGTGGAGCAGTGAACATATCCCCCTATTCGGGTGTTTAACCTCTGAATTTTTAGTGCGCACTTGCTACTCTTTCTTGGGTAGGAGGATAGTACATCACATGTCTTTGAACGGGAAGCTCGGAGACCAGATTTTTGGCTTTTGATTGCTGATATTTTTCCACAGCTTGCTGCGTAGCGTTTAGCCTGCCACTCAGGTACGCAAATTTTGCAGAGTTGAGCTCCTATACGTTTTTTTCTCCTCCCTTTCCAGCTCTGGAAGAGCCATGGCAATAATACTTCCCCATAAAGCAAGACTTGTGCCGTACTTTGAAATTCTTGTCCTCTCTACAGACTTCTTGTGCATTTTAAACAGAATCGCTCCGCTTTCTCTTTAAAATACCCTGATTTGGCAAAGGAAGGCAATAGCAGTGCCTCTCTGTTAAGCAGGCAGACTTCAGATTGGCTTCCCAGTGGCTTAGGGTGATACTCACATCTGATACACAAACTGTTACACTCGTGTCCTGTCCTGCAATGCCAGGATTAGTCCTTGCTGAGTTGTCCAAGACCGATCACAAACACTGTGCCAGAGTTCAATCAGATACGACAAAGTCTTCAATAAAAAAGGCACATACACTCATGGACGAATTTTAGACCAATGTACTAAACAGCAGCGAACCCTTCGGGAAAGGGCCCGTATCTCTTCCAGATGCAATGTAGTTACGGTATAGAGCTGTCCATCCAGCAAAGTCTGCGCTTAATTCATATTGTGGAAAGCCTCCCAGAACGCAATAGGTTCTTAAAGTTGAGCAGGTGCTTAAATGCTTTGCTGGATCTGTGGAAATCTGCAGTTCAGATGAAATAATTAAGCGTAGGGGTGTTACAGAAGCCAAGTGAAAAGCATAATTCTGTGACTCAGAAATAACACTCCTTCATAGCTGTAGCAGAACGCTGAAATCATGAAAGAAACACCATGTACCTTGAACACCTTGCAGCGTGGATTGGGCTGAGACCTTTCCTATATTTCAAAATATTTCCTTCCCGATTTTTTTATGGGCAGATTCTGATTAGATTTGTCCTGGGAATGGGATTTGCTCTGAGCAAAGAAAAACACAGAATATTTTAAGTTCTCATCTTCAGTTTTCTTTTTTTATACCAAACCCTTTTCCCTTGCCCCTCCAGCTCCACTCCCTCTTTTGACAAACCAGCTCATTTATCAGATGGGAAAAGAGGAAGGGGGGAACAGAAATATCTTTGCTTGCTTCTGTTTTGCATGGTATAACCCCCCTCTCCACTTAGCACCTCCGTAAATAGGAGCTCCCATCTGAAATTATCAGATGGGAAAAGAGGAAGGGGGGAACAGGAATATCTTTGCTTGCTTCTGTTTTGCATCGTATAATCCCCCTCTCCACTTAGCACCTCCATAAATAGGAGCTCCCATCTGAAACTGGTCACAGTTTGTCGCACTCAGGACTAGACCAGATTGGGTCCCGACTCTCTGTCAACCATATAATAAAAAGACCAGAGTTTTACACTTCAGACAGATGCAGTTGACACTTTGTATAACATCTTTTGATTTTCCTGGATCCATTATTGTTTTGCCTTTTAATTTTGAAGGTTTATTTGCATATGTATTACTAGGCCTCTCTTTATTGTTTCACTATTTATTTATGCCCTCTTGCCCCTCCTTACATCCTTTCTTGCCCAGCTTCCCCAAACCCAACGGCTAAATTCCCTGGGCAGGTATGAAACCACCATCATTCCTGAATAAAAATCCACCTTGAAGGATGAAGAGCATCCCCCGTTTGTAACTGGAAGGCATGAAAAGAACACATCACTTATCTGAATTTGCTGTTCATCCAAGCACTGTTTATGGAGATTTACAGTACCTTGCCGGTGCAAAGAGCTCTATTGCATGGTGGCTGCTGGCGGATTTTAGGTGACGGTATTAGCTGTGGTATTAAAAATGCATCGGAAGGCACAGGGTGGGAGATTAGTTGGATAGAAAGACCCATAAATGAAGGGTTAATTACATTCAAGGAGGCCATGGTACGGAGCAGAAGAGGCAATAGTTTTCTTTTGTTCAAAATTTACTAAATAGCTGGAAACATGGTTTAAAGAATTTTAATGGGATCTTTCTGAATCCTATGCATATTGCATCTGCTGACTGTAGGAAGTCAAAGTATTGTTGAAAGGGAGGGTATTGCCCTACTTTAGGTTTCACAGTTCAGTATTTAAAAAAATATTCTGCAACAAGCACTTTATTAAATATATATTTTTCTCCTTATTTAATTCCCCCCCTTGCAAGCAGAAAAGACTTTCAGGATCTGTGAGCCCTCAATACCATAGATTATTCTACTGTTATATAACATGTGCTTTACATTTATTGAGCCATCTTTTGCCGTCAAGATAAAGGAGGCCTTAGTATTTTTCCCTGCTTAGAAGCCATCTATGAAGACGTGGTGATGAATTCTGCTTTCAGTTATACCCAACGTAAATCTAGAGGAAGTGACTCCCGTGAATTTCTTCTAGGATTACTGTGATATGAATGAGATCTGGATTTGGCCCAGTCTGGTGGGAGGAAGAAAGGAGAGAAAGAGTTGGAGTTCTCTTTTTTCCTCTGCAGTGTGCATGAGCTGGGATGGGGTCACACGTCGCACAACTCATCTCTGGGTGGGCTCCAGCAGAGGCATCAGAAAAAACAATCTGTTTGACTCTGATACAACACAAATGAGATATTCACATGTTAGAGAGTGTGGGTCATTTAGCAGCACATCAGAAAACTTGACTGCAACATCTTCATCATGCTGATTCACGGTGAGCCAGCATCATCTTCCGTCTCAAAATCAAAGGGAAACTGAGGCAGGACATGCAGTGAGCCTGTCTCGGAGCAGTTGTGTCTGGCTCCTGCCCATATTTTTACGTTTACCTTCATTATGCTGAGGTTGCCCATTGCCTTGGTAACTTGAATTTTTTCTGTTGCTCTTTGTCAAAATGCCAGGCACCCTCTCAGACAGCCGATAGTATAAGGCTGCCCTACTTTTCATTTACCTGGGGCCCAGTTCTCTTTTGGGGTGCAGAGAGAGTTGCTGAGACCCTCTCAAAAGAGGCTTTGAGGTTCCCTTGAAGCCAGCGGGAACTGCCAGGGCTTAACACTTTACAGGACTGTGTGTAGGTCTGTTGAAGGGGAAAAGCTGCACTGTTTTAGCTGCAGCAGCATGATTAAGATGACCAAACCCCTATTAGTGACATTGTGATATCTGTATAGAAATGTTTACACTGACATGTAAATGAGACATGTACATGTGTAAATACATATGCGCACACCCTAATAGCAGAAGGAAAGCAAAAGCATGCTGGCATCGGGCATTTTTACACCAGTACAGCTGTGCCCGCCCTCCGGTGTCTACTGGGATAATGTTTTCCGTAGCAAGGTGGTGTTACACTGGCTCAGGGCTGCGGAACCAGAGGGTATCGCAGTGCAGGAGCCAGAGCTTCCTAAGAGCAGAGACAACCTCAGGTCTGGATCTGGAGTGAGACTTTCCAGTCTGAGAACAGCAGGAGGACTTTGCACCAGCACTTTTGTAAAGAAGAAAGCTAGGCATTTAAATGCACTTCTGCAGGACTGGAGGCTGCACCTCTCCCCAGAATGGAGTTGCTGTTGCTTTTCCACCTTGTCTCCCTGTCCCTCCCTCATGTGTTTCAGATCTTTCTCTCCTTACAAAGCAGACAATGTGATGCCTGCTTGAATGGCACAGATAAGTTAGCCATGCAGCTTGGAGTGCCAGCCCTAGACCACCTAGACCACCTCCCTTTGATCTGAAATCAAAACAAAAGACGTCGCCATCAGAACGATCCTTTGCCAGGTAACCATTACTTCGTCCTTAATTCAGCTGCAAGGAGCTCTCGTCTCTTTGTATCATGCCCAGATCTGTGCTCGTCTTAATACTTTATCAATGTGCCAGCAGGCTGCTTCTATCGTGGATACAGCTGTGCAGAAGCTGTCAGCGTTTTTAAGCAAAGCGTTAAACAATACTTCAGGTGACAGCGAATTGTTATTTCCCTACCCCCCTCCAATTCTTCCCTTTTCCCCTCCCTCCCCAAGCCCAGATGCTGAAGCCCTTATTTTTATGTCAGCTTCGTGCTCAAATTATACAACCCAAATGCATTTTCCCTTTTTTTTTTTTTTTTGATGGGAGCCGTTCTCTCTCTAAGGGGTGGAGAAAGAGAGGCACAGAAATCCTTCCGAGGAGCTGCAGACAAAATGAACCTCATGAGCAAGCAGCTTGTCTTGGGGGCTCATTCACTCTCTGTTTTCAGGTGAGCTGCTGGGGCTCGCCCAGAAAAGCCACCCACCTTGTCCAGGTCCTGGCACAAGGACATTCTTTGATTCACAGCCCTATCAGACTTTTAATGCACCATTATGGTGTTGTTGAGAGCTGGGACTTAGGAGAGATGGCTTTTTTTTTTCCCCAGCTCAGCTGTTGGTTTACTCCACAGACGCTGAGCAAGTAATTTCTAGAGAAAAATGAAAACTGGCTGTCACTTTTTTTAGTGCCTACTTGTTCTGTATGCTCGTGGTGTATGTGCTTTGGGGAGGGGGGGTCCTGCTGCAATTGATGGTTCAAGCTGGACACTATAAAGTAGGGACTGATTAAAAATCTCAGGTATTTAACATGTCGGCACTGCATTTCTGATCCTTGCTCTACAAAACTGGATTAATAATACTTCCTCATGCAGAACTTTGAGATCTTCCAGAAAGTTAACAAATTGACATTCACTTAAAGTATCAGGGATCAGACTTTGTTGGACACGCATATACTGAGCTAAGAGATATTTCCTAAAAGGCAGAGCTTTGCCAGATTCTTGCGCAAAGGAATCCAGCCTGTTTTGGTGAATAATAATCAAGCCACCCCAATTTTTTCCTTCTTTTTCCACTTCTCCAGAGAAGCGTAGTTGCTGAGACACGAGTACCTGAGAACAAACTTTACGCGTCATATGTCTCCTCCAGCACTGACCCTTTTCCTAATAAATCGGCTCGGATTTGATATAGGCAGGACCAAGGTCAGTCTAGCTTGACTCTCGCTGTCTCTTCAACACACCAGATACAATGCTGCCACGTTGTGGCTCGTTCCTATCTGTTCTGCTGCACACACTCGCCCGGCGCTCGGATCTTGAAGAGAGCATCCTGGCTTTCTCTCAAGAGAGGGCTTGTGGCACTCTGACTCACACACCACACAGTTGGGGACACCACCCAGCCCCACTTGCCTTCACAGTAGGCAGAAACCAAAAAAGACCCCCTTGCCAGTGGTCATAAATTGCAAGCCCCTTGTGCACTCCCACAGTTTGTCTCGCGTAGTTGCTGTTGCTTTGTACAAAGAGGCTCCAAGTTGGAAGGGAGGCTGTAGGAATGCAAACTTCATTTCTCTGACAGATACCACCTGCTTTATGTTTTACCCCCCTGTCCAGTTCCTTACAGAGGTGGCTGATCCTTTTGGTGCAAGGAAAATATACTCATGGAAATGCAGGCAGGATCAGGCTGCTGTTTTCCTAAACATTCTCTTTATTGGCTGTGAAGTTCTTGATTCTCTTTATTTTTTTTCCCTTTGCTTCTTTTTTTTATCCCCTTCCCTCCTTTGGGGAAAAGAAAAACACACACATACAAAAACACAGCAGGGCAGGAAATTAAACCTTTCTACAAAGATGCTTTGGTAAGATGCTGGCTTTTCACTCATTTATTTTGCACTGATTATTTTTTATAGGGGAGAAAGGAAGGAGTGAGAGAGAGGGATGTGACAGAGAGGGCAACTGAGTAGAGGAAAGAAAGACTTTTAATTTATTTGGAGAGTTCTGTTGTGGGTTGTTTTTTTCCCCCCACACATGAGAAAACTAGAAGAGCTTTTAAACCCATCAGCAACACTCACATGAATTAAACGCCAGGTGGGACTGCTCCCTTTTTCCTGGATACGGTAAGGATAATGGCCTCCTCCTGGTGCAACTCTCTCCATTTTGTCTGGATTAGGCAAGTCTTAGGTGTACAGCAACACCACTAGGCATTCCAAGGCTCCTTTTAATACAGGAAATTAATTAATTGCCTTATACAGAAAGGTTGTTTCAAAGTAAGGCCATAACATCGCCCTCAAAACCCTCTTGCTCTTTTAGAATGCTGTGAACCATTACAGCCAGGAAGAACTGGATGTCTCTGGTTCCCCGTTCATCCTCGGTGCTCCCCAAATGGGATGGTTTTCTTCCGTGCAGGGAATCCTCAGAGGATCTGGCCCTTGGGGGTATTGAAATCCAAAGAGCAGGATGGCAGTGACAGAAGTTCAGGAACTTGCACATTAAAAAAATACAAGAATATGAAGGATAATCTCTGTTTCTGGGGAAAATGTGCCCCAAACAAGAGGAATCTGATGCTCATCCATGGAAGTGTCTTACTCTTCTTGGAAGAAGGATTAGATTTTGAGGTTGGCTTTTCCTGTTCAGGTGTGATAACACCCAGCTATGCATGGGTGCCTGCAAACCCCGACCGCTGCAGGTGGGGAATTTCCCCACATCCCATGTGCAGAGTTGGGTAGCCTGGGGGAACGAGAACGGAGGAAACTCTCCTTTATTTCTCCATCTCTCCCTGGTGGCTATTAGCAAAGCACACACCTACAGTCTTCATGCTGTGCAAACACTGCCAGACACCTGATGGTGCAAGGTTTAAAGAGTTTCTTAGAAAGGATCCACAACCCTCAAAACTGTTCTCTGTGGCTGCTTGGTTTTATGTTCCTTTTGGCACAAAATCACTTGAAGGACCACACATTGCCTGCCTTTACCGAGGGAGAGGGACAACCTTAGAGTGAAGAATGCTGCTGTTAGCAGAACAAATCTAGTGAGGAGGAGCAGAAGGCAGCAGAAAACAGTGGTTTAGTAACCAGAGGAGTGGAACTGGGACTCCCATCCCCAGAGACCTGATTAAAGACGGGATACTTGTAACTCTGACTGAAACAAGGGTACTGTGGGTTTGTTCCAGGGCAGCATTTACTAGGCTGTTTTGCTTTATTAAGACCTAAGTGCTCATTTATGTATCTTTTGTTTTGGGCAAAGTTTTGTGACTCAGTTTCCTGAAGTGCAAAGTAAGCAAGGTAATAACCCCATGTCTGGAAGGGTAGGATGCAAAGCCTAATTTGCACTTGTAAAATACTTGAGATGTTTTGAAGAAAGGTTACTAGAAGAGCTGAGTAATTTAAAAGGCCACGGGAGATCAATGTATAGAAAAAGACATGGGGTTTGTAATAATTTTTAAAGCAAAAGAACACATTCAAAAATAGACTGTAATATTAAGGTCCTGGGATTATTTTTGTGAAATTTAACCCTCAATGTTGTGTTTTGTTTGGTTTTTTTTTTTTTTTTTTTTTTTTTTGTAATTGTGATCACATTTGTATTCTATTCTTCCAGCAACAGCTGAGATCAGGACCCCACTGTGCTAGATGCTGTACAAGCACAAACAGACCTACCATATTCCAAAAGGAAACAGCACACAGCCAGCAGGAGAAAAGGAATACTAGATCGTGATCTAATAGGTTTGATTCCTAACCCTGAGTTTCACTGAGATTAAAACTCAGGTCCTTAAAGACACTTAGAGCCCAGCTCCCATTGAAATCAATGGGTGTTAGGTACCTAAATAGCTTTATGGATCTGAGCGCAAGTGACTTATCCAAGGGCAGAGTGGCAATCTACAGCTGGGTTGGGAATTAAACACAGATTATACAAGTCCCAGTTTGATTTCTTAATAACAAAATCATCTTTCTTCTCCGTATTTTGTGCAATAAATCCCTGGCATTCACAACACAGCATGGATACAAAATGCCCATCCCATAAAATTGCTGGAAACCTGCAGTGACAAAAATGGTTTTCCTCAAACCAAGCCCAGCTACAGACACACCAGTACACTTTGTCTGCACTTGGGGTTGGCTTCTGCTCTCCCTTACACCATGGAAACTGCCATGGTCTTCGGAGTTGCCTCCCTAGCTTTACACTCAGGTGACAGGGAGCAGAAGCCAACCCCTGCGCTACAAGTTCAAACATTTTTCACCTGGCTCTGGGGAGGGGATGGATTAGACAAACTGAACTTTCTGAAAAGATCAATATGGAACATCTCTTTCAATTACTCTCCAAGGTACTAAGCCTGTGAAGTTGGTTATGGTGCATTTATAAATCTTTCCAGGAGGGGCTGTCTGACATCCTCTTCTTCCACCTTTACTCCTCGCAAGCAATCCCTTATTGCCGGGGACAGGCTGGCAGAGCGGCGTTACTCACAGCGACTGGAAGGGAAGGATCAGGCCCACGTCTCTCAGAATCAGGACAGATGGAGACCTTTTTGATCTCCCTTCCCCAGACGCTGACATTCACATAATCAGAGACACAGCTACAGAACAACAGGAGGGGCCGGATCCAAACCTTGTGAAAGCCACTGCAAAGTCACCAGGGCCAGAAGACATTTCAGAAGCTGAACACATGCGTTATACACCCCAAAACGCTCACAGCCCTGACGGATCACTAGTTAGATACAGTTATATAGGGGGATGGAGTGGGGGAGCCCTTATGCCAATAAAGCTCCTTTGATTCATGGAACAGGTTCAAAGCCTACCCAAAAAATTATGCTGAAGATGTTGATTTAGGTTCAGTCATCTCCTACAAGCCTGCTGGCTCCTCTCTGATACTGCAGGGTTGAAGTGAGGATTCGGAGAGTTTTCTCCAAAGATTTGGAGAGTTTTCTAGAGGAGCATGAGTCACTCTATTGTAGCTATGGTTTTCTGTGCATTTACCTGCCAGCATGATAGGAAACCTCCCAGTTAAAAGAGCATCAGGGTCACTTGAGGTGTAATTTGTGCCCCTAACTCCCCCTCTCCAAACATCCCTGCTTAAAATCAGGCTGTCTAAAGTTTTATTTTCTTTTCTGTCTTGGTGTCTGGCTAGGACCTTCTCTAGAGGCATTAGCTGAAAGGCGGTAACAGGCTCAGCAGCAAAGGCTGTGAGTGTTTAATACATATAAGCTATTTAGACATTGCTTCAACAAGGCTGCAGGATTAATGTATGTTAATTCCCATCTTCCAAATCCTACTGTGGACCAGGCCTAAAGACACCACTGCTGGGGGAACTGGCTCCATTTCTGCAAGGCTGTTTCTTTCCTGGAGGGTACAGTGAGCCAGGTTTGGGACGCACCCATTACCCAGGATGAGCCCACATCTCCTCTTCAGGTGAAAGAAAACCCACATGATGGTGTAAAGAGAGCAAATAGAGGCAGGGCAGTTCAGCCGTCTCTCTGCGTTAAATGCACCCTCCTGCTTCATGCAGCGCAGTTGCGTCCTGTGGTTGCCTCAGCTCTGGGCTAGAGCTGTCCCCTGTGTCACCTCCCTGGGGGCCGGGACCCCCCCGCCCTAGGTGTTGCACAGATGGGGGACAAAAAGACACCTCTTGCCTCCAGGCGCTGGGATGCCGAGCAGGGGACGAGAGACAGCAGATGGATACCAGCAGACGGGGGAAGTGTGAGGAGACGCTGAGACGTTATTTGGCACCGTGGCTGGCAGCCATCTCAGCGGCCCAACCACTCCAGGTGCCCGGGCAAGAGCCAGCGGTGAGGAGGGGCTCAGCGGCAGCCAGCGGGATGGCTTTCGGTCTTGGCTAATTAACCCCGCAAACGTGACAGCCGCCCTGGGATGTCTCCCAGCAAGTCCTTTCTTGCCCTTCCAGCTCTTTACCCCAACCTGAGAAAGGGCAGGAGGGATCTTTGGGTCTTGGCCGCTCTGACAGGGGCACTGGGGAGATGTCTGGCTTGGGAGGGACTGATTTATCCGCATTATCTTCACATGAGGGACACCTCTGCAGACCTTTGCCCTTGTTTTTGAGGAATTAGGAGATGCAGATGTACACCACCAGGATGGGGCAGGGAAGAAGGGGGAGCTGGCAGTGTGTGAGAAAGGCTGCAAATATGTCTGGGGAAAGCATTTTCCTCCATTTCTTCATTTTGAGATGACCAAACCCTCAGCAGGTAGAAGGGTGAAGCTCTCGATTTTCCACCCACTGAGGATTTGGCCCTATGAGGATCGCCAGATGGGACATTTAGGCACGGGTGTGACATCCTTTCCCCACCCAGCCTGGAAGCTGTGGCAGCCCAGAAGACCTCCTCACCGCCGCCGGGTGGAAATACCGCTGCAGGGTGGCAGCGGGGAAGGCACTTCAGCTGCTGGTCACGGAGCGTAAAACCATCCATAACCTGATCCTAACTGCAGGATCAGGCTGCAGCAAGGTTAAAAAGGATCTGGCATCGCTGGTAACACTATTTGGTGTAAGTGCCAGCCTTATTTTAACCCAATTGGTGTTGTTAATGAGGGGATGTATAGTCACCGAGGAATATTTGCATGCAGTGTCTGCATAAGGATTGAATCTTTCAGAGTGAAGTTCCTAGTGTGAGACAGCCTTGGTTTATGTTATGAAGAATTAATATTTATAGAGAGTCTTAGCTGGGAATTTCAGTACAGAGGAACATTTGCATTTTTGGAAAAGAACTTTTTAAGAACTTTTTTTTTCTTTCTCACCGAGTAGAAATAACTTGTTGATACACAGCATATAATATGAAAGGATGATTACTGTCACATTTACAGATATTTGAGCAAAGTGCACATAATAGATGCATTTTTACATCGTAGTGGTTACATTATCTAGAAAAAAACAAACATGCATATGACTACATTAAAGATTCAGAGCTCTATCCTGCGCCATTTAAGTCAATGGGAGTTTGTCACTGATTTTAATGAAAGCTAGGTAGGGGCTTATATGCCAACGTAATGCAGCTGCTGGGGAATAAACATCGACACAAATGGGTCAATATATTGGTGTCTTTTAAGTGCTAAAATTATACTTTGTGATAGAATTTTTGCATGTTCATTGTAACTGCCGCACAGCCATCCTGCTGTTAAAGAACAGGCTGTGGAGGGTACCAGTATTCATTGTGTAGTAGTGACACCTTCAGGTTGCTACCAAAACCAGTCCCCTCTTGTGCAAGGTGCTGCACATGCATGTGAGAAAGGAGAAAGAAACCTTTAGTGAGAGATTTGATGACTTGACCAAGGACATAGGGCACATCAGTGACAGAGGTGGCAGTGAAAGCCAGGGACTGCAGCTCCAGAAAGAAATCAGAACTGTAGACCTGCAAACAGTTAATGAAGTCTGGCTTGGGGAAGTTTGGGACTTTTTTACCAGTGGGGAAGAAAAAAAGAGGAAAAAAAAAAAAAAGAAGTTTAAGTTAAACACAAAAATTAATTTGTTTTATTTTCTAAGTAAAAAAAAAATGTCAAGGTATTTTGCTTTTGAGAACCTTCATGTTGGGGTATCTTGTATACTTTTCTTAAAATAACAAAACCGAGTCCTGGTTATTTAAGAAAAGAACTTATTTCCAGATAAATACTTTTTTTTTTAGAGAATCAAAGAAAATGTTTTGGCTTTATCCTTTCTTATGTCCTGCTTGAAACAACTTGCCAAATTTCCTCCAAATCTGCGAACAGCTTTCCTTCCTGCTAAGCTATTTTTCCTCTACAAATATCAGCTGACAAAAAAATCGTGCAAGTCTAGTCATCAAGCTAATGGTCTGCTCTCAGTCTCTCCAAACTAAGCAAAAAGTAGAAAAAATAGACAAGAAATTAGGAAAGAGCCAAAGAGGCCAGAACAAAAGCAAGAAGGATTTCTTCTTCTCTTAAAGCAGCAGCCTGGAGTACTGGGGTATTACTCTGAGATGCAGAAGAACCACTAGAAACAGCCACTTCCATATGAACAGAGAGAGTGCTGTACTCTGCCTCCATCTAATACGTGAGATTTATAAGTGCTTCAGATCCCCAGAGGCACTCAGGCATATTGCTATATATAGGACTGTTCCCAGATTACAGAATGCCTTCCCTTGGCTGTAGCGTTACCAGACCACAGGGATTTTTTTCTTCTTCTTTTTTTTTTTTTTTTTTTTAAACCAGCTCACTCCAAGCTATTTCCCTTTGTTTGCTCTACCACCAGTGTTATTCGTTGCATGGAAATAGGCTCAACGTCCAGTTCAGAAGCGATCCTAGGCAAATATAGATAAATAGCTCCTCCCGGGAAGCGACAATATTTGTGCAACACATAATGTGGACAGTAGATTTGTCTCCTGAACGGGTTAGCTGGACAATCAGTTAGGGCCCTGCCTCACATTGAGCTGTGCCTCCAGATGAGGCCAGGGCTGGGCAGCAGCAGGAGCTGCAGATGCTCAACTCGGAGCTGGTGGAGGTCCCCTCCAGTGGCTGGCATCACCCACGGCTCGGGCTACGCTTCGCGCGTCCCGACCACACCACATCCATCGAGGACGTGTCTGTCACGACTCCCAGCTCTCACTCAGGCTGTTTAGCTCGGGAAGTCGTTGTTTTAATCTGAAGCAGAGAGGGATGGCAACCATTGCCGCCGCGGGGACAGTGAAGGGGGGAATTGAGCGTGCCCTACTACCAATCCCATATAGGATGTGGACTTAGACCTTTTGGGGAAGGCAGGGACAGATCCTGCAAGGCTGCTGAGTCCCCTCTGTGTAGAGCTGG
>NW_010547732.1:0-49150 GCF_000687285.1 Phaethon lepturus | reverse complement strand
AAATTAGGCTCTTTGTCCTCCTTCACCCTCAAACCAGCGAGTAATTTCATATGTCTCTGCGTCTACCAGCACTGGTCCCTCCTCCATTTCTTACATTTTTTTCATGCTTTCCTTCCCTGTCATTATTTTTGTCCAACAGCTATTTGTTCAGTAATCTCCCCCAAGAGATTAGCACACTAATAGGCAGTCAACAAAACGAGAAAGAAAGAAAGACACAGTACTTAAAGGATGAATACTTGGGAGAGAGCATCAGTCTTTTGATGTCCTGATTCCAGTCGGGTTTATTTGCTATATATATGTCTATAATAACCATACATCTTCGTACAGCTGTCCTACCACTCAAACACAAATTTCCAACTGCTTTGCAAACCTTATACCTCTCCTTTGCTTACAGGGAGGAGGAAAGAGGCAGCATTCCCAGTACCCAAAGGGGTAGCCTGGGGCACAGGACGACCCACGTATTTTGGGCAGTAGGATGGCTTGGCTGCAGGGTCAGCCCGCCCTTTACACACGTTTTCCTGCCCTCTAGGACAGCAGACCCCATCCTGAAAACATCTCCACACCTTCTGATTTAACCCTATGGTAGTTCCTATTTGAGGCAACGGGAGTCCGTGTCTCCTGATGGTTGGATAAATAACACGGTGCAGAACTGGGGCCCCGTCTCCAAACATAGATGCTGTATTTCACTCAGTCGTAGCTGGCTAAAAGAATACCATCTGATCTGTAGTGACCCTACTGAGCTGAGTGGATAACAGGCAGGCATGTAACACACACGCAGAAAAAGGCAGGGGAATTCAAGGGGAGAAAATGGCTGTAGCTGCGTCGCATTCTGCAGCGTGGTCTGGCAATGGCTGCAAGTACGTTTTTTAAAGAAAGTTTGGTTTTGCAGGCATGCTCCTTCTTTGGTGGCTGCTTTTGCTTTTCTTTTCCTCAGACAAATTCTTTTTTTAAACTGGCAGCAAAGACTTACTTAGGACTGCATTAAGGGCTCTTGAAAACACCCTTTTTTTTCTTCCCTGGAAATTGATACCACACACTTGGTCGATTTTATTTTTTTTAACAGATTGGTAGACATTCTTTTCATTTCCCCCTTGTGATTTTATACAGAACACTTTTTCAGGCAGATCTTTTTGCACCCCTCCAAAGCAGTCAATGAAACCATTCACGTGCATACAATTAAGGGTGAAAAAAAAAAGCTACAACAGCCTAATAATTTCGTCTGAAAAATCCTCCAGATTGTTAATATTCTGAAGTAACAAAACCTTTCAAACAGAATTTCAAAAAGTCATGCATGCCTCTAACAGTCATTTTAAATACCCACAAATTTGGGAACATATGGAAGCTAATAATTTTAAAGTCATAATAACTTCATACAGTCTGCCCCCAGTTCGGCCATGATGCTGCACAGCTGAAGCCAGTAGGAGCTTTATTATTGACTTTGCTGAGGGTATGATGAAGTGCTTAATGGGGTGCAGCCTCACTCAAGTCAAAGGGATTGCATGGGCATAGCAGAACTTGCCCCTGCATTTCTGATAATCGGTAGTACAAAAAATACCTAGTGGACTCCAATCTCCAGAATCCATAGAGGAACAATAGGGAGACCTGTACTCGGGGAGTGAAAATGCAGGGGGGTGGATCAGCAGGAGTAAATCTCAAATCTTCACAGTAATACAGGTACCTTAGGTATCCAGTATCCTAGGATTCCTCCCAAAAGATCAGGGTAGTATAGTTATACCCTGTGATTCCCAGTGTACACAGAAGAGGGAGTTGCTATTAGAGTTTGGAAAGGCCATGAAGTTGCTACTTTTGATTTCAAGGAAAACAGGAAACTGGAGTTTAAAGGTTAATAGAGCTTTATTCCCAGCTCTGATGCATTCATATAAATGGAAGACACCCTCCAAATTATAATGTTGGATTAAAAATGTTGAGACAAAAGACACTCAATCATTTTATCTCAAAACAGTACATTTTGAGATTTCTAATTGTTGTTTTGCAATATTTCATCTTTAAGATTCAGATTTTTTCAGTTAAGACACAGGCTGGAAAACGTAAAAAAAAAAAAAGTTGAGATTCTCCTACATTCTCACACATTCTGGGGCTGCTTGTGAGGAAGCACAGCAAAGCACACCAGGCTTGTAGAAATTGGAAGAGATAGCAATACCAAAAAAAGAATGGCAAATTGGTTCTTTGAGTATGCACATGGTGCATTTAGTTATTTTGACGGTCAGGTCTCAAAATGATGCTTTAAATTTTGCTTTACTTGTTATTCATTCCCATTCACCTTCCCCTGCTGTCCAGTCAACTCAGGTACAAGTTTTATGAATAAAGCTTACATCTTTGAGGATTGCAGAGAAATGCTTTTAAAAACTAAAGATGAAAAGAGAAAGAGAAAGAAAAAGGACAAAAAATGTTGTTTTCTTAAGAACATAAGTACAGCCATACTGATTCAGATGTACGGAGTACACAAGCACCCAAAAGGAAACACCAGTCCAGAGACCTGGCTGGAGCATAGAAGGCTTGAATTTGTCTTTTAGGACTGGCTGTAAGGATATATACCCCTAGTATAAGAAAAAGAACTATCGCATAATTCTTTGGAGAAATGGTACACCTGAAACCAGATCAAATGCCTGCAATAAAAGCTGAATCCATGTAAAATTCACCCCCGTTTAACATTTCACCGTAAGCTTCAGGCTCAGCCAGATTAGATTTAAAGTCCATCCAACATTTCAGATGAGTCTGGAGTTTGAGAAAAACAGGGTGGACTTTTGCTTTTGAAACATTATCAGGTGGATGAAACATTGGTGAGTCTTTCACTTGGAAAGAGTTGTCAGTGCTCAAAACAAAACTTGAGTAATTGTGACTGGAGAGAAAAGAAAAAATTTCTTTTGTTCTTATTTTTATTATTTCTGTACAACATTTCCCAAATGAAAGTTTGGGGGAATAAAAGTAGTGACCAAATTTACCTGCACTTCTGTAACAAGATCTTTACACCACCTAACATCCTACAAGGAAAAATTCATTTCTATCATTACCTTCCACAAACTGCTTGTTTAAAAGTTTAATTCCCATTTTGTGCCTGTGAACGATGCAATAACCCCCTCTTGCTATTTGTGTTTTCTGGCCCAGGCCAACATCAAAGGCAGCAGTATGAAATTAAGGAGCGCTTTGGATTTCTATTCAAATCACTCTGTATTCCAAAGCCGAGCCCCTGCCTCCCCTCATCGCAGGTAGACATTTGCATCCTTTAAATGATCTTGTTTATTCTATGTGTCGGAATATAGTTATCTGAATATTAATTATGGTTTCAGTGAAGTTCATCGGTTGAGTGCAGGAATTGAGAATTCTTCCTTCAGTCGCAGCCACCTGCTTAGATTTCTGTGTTTATCTGCTTCACTGAGTTTAAATCAGTTTCTGTAAGTGAAAGTCTGTTGCTTTGAGCAGATGTTAATGCTCAGAAATAGTGTACAGTCTGCCATTAGCATATGTAGCATAATGCTAATAAATAGAGGCATGTACCACCCTTGAAGGTGATTCTGGTTTCGATGGAAGAACACCCCCCCATCCTGCCAGCCCCTTTCCTTCGGGAAGCCTCTGGCGTATACAACTGTTATGAGTGAAGGACCTACCTCCCACCCCCAGCAAGACCTTAGCAAATGGTCCATTCTGTTTATGCTACATTTGGGTGATTAATGATATTGCATATTGTAACTAAATTGTACCGCTATTATCATCAGGTCACTGCTGACAACTAGATATATCATCTCTGGGGTTCATATACAGATAACAATTTTAACTATGTGGATAAGTAAAGGCTTGATGGTGTCCTAATGCTAATGTAAACATTACCGCATATTGGAAGTTGGTAATGCACCGTATACGGGGATTGCGTTACACAGCAGCAGCCATCGGGTAGCTGAAGCTGGTGTGATTGCAACAGTGGTTTTCTACTTTATCCTCCTTGTTAATTTTTTTCCCCTCCCTAAGGATTTGGAATAATCCATCTGTAAACACGACAACCATTTAGGCTCAAAGGGACCCAGCAGCTTTCAAGCAAAACTGTAATCAAACTGATTTGGGATGTCTTGGGTGTTGGGAGGGGGGAGCTCAGTTGCTTTGGTGTTCTCCTGGCTCCCTGCTTAATGTGATGTTTTGAGCTCCAGCGCTAAAGCAGAGTCACTGGAAGAAAAGTTGTTGTTAGAGTGTCCCCAGCTTAGCCAAGAGCAGGAGGAATTCTGAGAAAACCGAGTCCCGAAAGTGTCTCCATGTTTTGTCTCTAGAGCAGATCAACACTCCTGATCCTGACAGCTGCAGGTAACCATTTGAGAGAGAGATCATATTGAGTCAAGAGGAAGAATTTGAGAAAGGACTTATTGCAGAAATGCAACATTACAGTTCCTGGCTAAAGTTGAGGCAATATACTCAAAAGGTTTGGAGGAGCAAGAATTCAAATTGAGCAAAGGCTCTGCCCCTTTTACTATTCATCCATCAATAACTGGCACATGTCATGTTAGGGCTTAGACTAGAAATTAATTATTCTCACCAATATTGAGGAACCTTATTGCATCAACCCTTATCTTCATAAATCCTGATATATACCAGGAGCAAAGAACACGGAAGTCATTGCAATAATACCAGCAGAAAACTGGAGCATGATAAGAATCAGCTTTACAGGTCTTGCATTTCCATGAGTCCAATTCCCATTTCACAGGGAGGAAAACATAGCAATCTGCACTCAAGAAGAGAAGAGAATAACTGGATCAGAGACCCCAACTGATTTATACCCACAATTTCCTTCTGAGATAGCAACAGCGGATGTGAAAAACAAAGTCTACCAATATTTCTGTTCTCTTACCAGCATGCGAAGGGGAAAATTATCCTAAAAACAAGAAATTACTAGAGTCAGATTTCATGGGACAGTCTTTTTTTTTTTTAAGTAGTTGGATCTCCCCAATTCCATCATTTTGGGTGGGTGATGTTTCCCATTTTCTACAGAGAAAAGCGTTAAAAAGGAGAAAGTGTTTGCCCAGAAATAAAGGTAGAAGACTGACTTCCCATCTCAGTAATTATAGCAAACTTTGTCTGTTAATTAAATGATATTTTTAGGAAAAAAAACAACAATGAAAACAACAAACCATTAAAAATGCAAGCCAATGATAGTTCATCTTCTTAGAGAGCAGAGTTCATGTTGCAGGAGCAGATCTCTTGTTGGTACATTTTTACAGATACCCAGAACCTGAAAAAAAAAATCCAAACCAGACCCAAATGTACCCAGGACTGTGCTATATGCACTGAGAATTGGTGGCAAATGGAGCCTTGTGATATTAGCTCCCTACTAATCACCACAGACCAGAGCATCATTTCAGCTGACAGCCTGCACCTCCTGGACAAGGGATTCATCTTCAAGACAGCATTTGGGTCTCTGAACAGGAGTACCCAGTATCTGTGGGCCTCATAGCAAAACAGCAGATTTCCTCCCACCGCTCCAAGCACACCTTTGCTGTAAAATCAGCCCATTCAGCAGTTTAGGAGACATAAAATAGGGACTGAGTTGTATCAATTCATTTTTATTCCACTGATGTTCTGTTGCCCACTGTTTGCACCTGTGGACCTGCAACTAAGGGAGAAGATCAGCAACAGGAAAGAGTAAAGGTAAATCTGAAAAATGCTGCTGTTCTAGAGCAACACACAACACAAGTTGAAGCTGGAGGGTAGAGGAGGGACAAGGAAGCAGAGCAGCAAGAGAAAAGGAGAATAGAGAAAGGAAGAGAGAACTAGAGACAGACCAAACAAGATTAAGTTTCATCTGACTTACTGGATGTACACTCAGAAAGCAAAAGACAGGGAGAGGAAAAGCAGATGGAGAGAACATGAACTGCAAGTTCTGTCCTGAGGCTTCATGCAATGGTTTTGTCAGGGATGCTCTGAGGCTGGTGCCACTTCATATGATGTGTAGCTTTAATGAAAGAAGGAGGGGGCAGGAGCAAAGGGAAAAAGAAAAAGCAACTGAGACTCTCTGTCTCTTCCTCAGTCTCCGTTTGCAGAGACCTATTGGCCATAACTCTTTCAGGGCAAATAACAAGTGTTCCCCATCCAAATGTAAGCACATTGGCACTTAATCCTATTTTATAAAGGTTATAGTTTTACATAAATCACTCACTCTAAATGCACTTTAGTCATCCTCCTCGTGTTAAGTTTCCCTTTAAGCCTAACTAGGCAAGGAGGATTTCTCCCACTGGTCCTCTGGACATGACGCCACCAAGATTGAACTATGCTCTCCATCTTTAATATCCCTGGAGGGATTCGTCTATAATGATGTCAGGGGCTAAGCATATTCCCTTGCCAGGGCGGGGGAATTAAATCTGTCCTTCCCCTGTCTCACTCAGGTCCAGCAGAGCTAAAAACAAGTTGTTCAGAGAGCAGAAAAAACTGGTGATGCTTCACTTTTGATGTCTCGCTCTCAATGCAGATTCCCTAATGTCTACTAAAGGTTGAGCTTAGTAGCCTTTTCTTCAGTGATTTCACTATCAGTCATCCCGTTAATGAAGTTTATAATAGTCTCTGAGACCTCTCCTCTCCATCTTATTGTGCTGAATTTGCCCAGTGAGTTTCAGGGTTACACAAGAAGGACAGACCAACAGATAGAGCCACCCCTAAGCAGGCAGACATCATAGCTACTTGAAAAAACACATTTCCTTAAGAAATCAACTTAAAAGGTACCCACTAGCATAATTACTGTAAGTCATCTTTTGCACGTTTTCACACAGATGCATCCCTGATGAGGAAGGCACATTCCAGCTCCTGTGCATGAGTTCAGTGCTGGTTTCCTAACAGGATATGAGAAGTGTTGAATCACCAAGCATCCAAGGAACTTCATGAGCTTGAACCAAATTAGATACAATGATTTTAGGAACCTCAGAGCAGAGGTATAGTGCTCCAGATGTTGCCTTTACTTTTTTAGAGGGTCCATCAGGATGAACTGCCATGTCATGAACACTGGAGCTTTGTGTGGCAACTTGGAGTCAGAGGAAGAATTTAAAACTATAGTCATGAGAGACTGAAGGAAATAAAATCAGGGCTTGTCCTAGGCAGCGGGTAATAGTGAAACACTCATACACTCAGGAGGAAAATGCAGGCCAAAGGTGTTTTTTTTTTGTTATTTCTGTAGATTAAATCCATGCTGGTCTCTTCCAGATCACATACAACCTCATCTGGCCACCAGCCCAACCATTCTCAGAAATGCCTAAGTTGAGTGAGACCACGACTCTTGCTGTGTTAGGAGGTACTTGAAACAGAATGAGTTGAAGCCCTGTAAGAGCACATGGCAGACCATAATGTAGACAACCTGTACTCATGCCTGGTCTGACCTACAAATGGGATGTCTGTATAGACAACCAGAGGTCCAGGGGAAAGCAGGGCTGGCTGCGCTGACTTGTCACTGAAGTCACCCAAGAGCACCAGGCTGGCTCCTTTCTTTTTCCTCAGTGCTTTTGATATGAAATGCCTCACTGAGAGAGTTCCTTCAACAGGTGCTGAGACAGCTAAATATGCTGGGAAACACAGAAAGCCTGAAAGGTTTTTTGGTCAATAGAACTTGAGTTATTTCAGCTAATATTGTTGGGCCATCCCTGCGGTCTCTCTAAGGCCCCTTTAATTTGACTGTCTCTTCTCTACCCAGACACCTGTTCTCATAAAATTTCTTCCAGTTTAGTCACTCAGATTTTTGACCTAGTCAAGTTATCTGAGGTTGGACAAGAGGTTAAGAAATCATCGGAGTGGAGAAGTGCAAAGTGAGAAGCAGTGACACCACCATCACATAGGCCTTGTCTTCTGAAAACTAAGCTAAAAATACACCCTCTTTCCATGGACAGAAAGTAAGTGAGTAACACCAGCTGGCAGGCAGGTTGCCCCACTCAAGCTGTCTTCACCTCTCTCCACAGAACAGTTTCTGGTAATCTGCAAAGATACACAGTACCCTGAATTTCTTGTGAGCAATCCAGATATCTTTTTTAGTTTTGCACTAACACAGACTTAATCTAGTCTTTGGGTTTAAGATATGATTAGTGAGGTCTGGATCTAAATGAGTGCCTCTGTCTAGCATTAGAAGAGAAGCTGTTATGCAAAGGGAAGCAGGTCTTTAGGTCTTTCTGTGCTTACAGCATGCAGGAAACTGTATGTGACTTCCAGTCAACCGCTGCAAATCCAAGAGTCATTGTACTAAATTCCCAGTGTCTGATTCAAGACACTACTGTAAATAGATGATGTTCCACTGAAATCAGTGTTGTTTAACTTTTCAACACCAATTCTGATTCTAGCTCCAAACTCCAAATTATTTGAAGAGACTTCCAACATCACCAACACATATACTATCTTAAAGGAAAGCTAAGAGCAGATAGGAGATGAAAAGTTTGAACTCCTCTGTAGAGAGCAATTGTACACCTATGCAATCCTTAAGACCTCTACATCAGCCTCAGCTTAAATAGCTATGTAAGCCTAAAGAAAGAGGAATTAAATTCACCCACAAACAAGCATGAAGGAAAATTCTACTTGGCAGTCAGTGACGATTCATGCATTAGCAAATTCACGGGAAGTTCAAAGCTCCCTAGTTCTGTCACCAGCTTTGCACAGCTGGGAGAAACTCCGTTTCCTTGCAATAGTAATGACATTCTACTACAAGAGTAAGAATAAATTTGTTTTCTATCAGACAACCAATAGAAATAATTCATAAGTTTGCCTTATACAATATGGTTGTGTTTGGAAATCTCAGCTGCAATCAATGCCCCACAGTGCAAGGTGCTGTTCATGCTTCAACAAAAATGCAACCCAAAAGAAGCAGAAGAGAGAAAGTGATACACTCAAGGCCATGAAGAAACTCAGCAGCCAAGTGGAAAAATGAACTAAGTGTTTTGACCGCTTATGTTCCTTATGCTGTACCATGCACTGTGCCAGCAGTGAGGTCAGCAAGAGTTTTATATGCTTACACACTTTCCATCATCATCATGCAAGAGCACCCCACAACCTGTATAAGAATATAATAAGAATCTTGCCCCTAGAAAGTAAAACAGCTTCTGTTCCCAGTTACATAAGATGAATTGAGATATAGTAAAAAGCTGGAGCTATAGCCACAAATAAATAAAGAAAAATGTCTAGACCATAATTTATGGTCCTTATGTCCCAATCTCAAATGTCTTGCTCAGTTGCTACGCAATCTCAAAAGCACCTATTCTATCAGTACAAATACATCTTCTATAACAAATCCATATTTGGGACAGGGCCCAAATCTGAGGTCTCCTCTGAGTCACATCAATGCCTTTACCAGAACATCGTTCTCTCAAACTCTCTGTGGTCCAGCATTAAGATACAAGAGGCAGCAAAACGTCTTTATGCCCTGCTAATGCAGCATCCAAAGCACCATCTTGATTCTTTTTGGTGCACACCCTTCACTTGGGGAACAATAGTAGCTGTCACATCAAACCACTGCCACGTACTTGGTGGGTACTCACTCACCTGTGTCAGTTCAGAGAGCCATCTCCAACATCAGCATCCAGTGGTTATGCTTTGCACCCCCAGGTCAGCTGCCTGTCCTCTATGCCTGAATTCCTCAACTGAAACCACTGTCTCTCCACATACATACGAGACAAATGTTCACCTGAAGCATTTAGGGAACTGGCTTTTTTGAGGATTTTCTGTTAAAATCTCCTTGGCAGTAAAAACCAGGTTAGGTCATGGAAACACAAAGCTTGTAGTTTCTCTAACAGTTGACAGAAAAACATTGCTTCTTTGCAGAGAAAAACAGGCTGGGGTGAAGGACAGAGAAGGTGCTATTTACTAAAACATTGATTTGAACCTGCCTTACACTTACAGCAAAAAAGAAAGACAATAAAACCTAAAAAGGAATCAGCAAAAACCAGACCCATCATCTTAAAACTTGCAGAGTTTTACAGTAAATCTAAACTGCTCCCATTAATGAACCAACCTAGGAAGACTTTTCTCCTCAAGGGGATGCCAGAGTCACCAAGGTCATTTTATCCCCCTCCTGTAAACATCTCTGGAAAGCATCACAGCTGGAAGGTTGACATAGATTTGAGACAGGCACACACGCTGGACTGCTCATGCAAGAGACCCCATGCAGTTATAGTGACATGTCACACCTGCTCCATCTTTGCATGTGCAAGTCCTAGACTGCAGCTGAGCCACATGGAGCCACTTCCATGTTCTGGTGCCGCGCTTGGCCATACAGCCGCAGCTCAGAGCCACAAGGTAGGGCAGAGCAGTACACATGCTGCTTGGAAAAGAAAGTAACAAAAGCACAATGTCATCAGTGAAAAGCAGGAGATTCTTCAACACTACTGAAAGGTGAGAAGGTGAGTGACAAGAGAGTCTTCTTCTTTCCTTCTGTGCCAAAACAGCACTGGTGCTCTCCATTGCCGCTACAGCAACCCAAGAACAGGGAATATCAGTTTTATACAGTCACAGAATAAACATCAGGTTTAAAAGACATTGTCCACCTGTTGTCAACAGATGTTTCGTGTCCAATGCTCCTTAAAACTAAACACCTGGATAGACCTCTCCCATCAGATATGTCCTCCAAGCCAAGTGTACCCAATCTTTAGAGTAAAAAAAAATATACTTTTTAGCAAAGACCAATTAAGAAGAAAACCCCCTCAAACCCTCCCCCTTCATTTATTTTATTAAAAATAATATGAAATAATTAGAAAATCATAGCAAATGCCTGTTGACAATACTTAAGAATAATCTTTCCAATCCTTATTAATTTTTTATATTTCATTTCCTCTAAGGACACTTGGAAAAGCAATTTACTCAAAAAATAGGAGCACACAAGTTCAGGACAACCCCAGAAGCATCACATAATAGCATCTAAACAAGCCCCCGATGTCCTCTCTTTTTACAGTTTCTTTCCCCCAAGTTGCACCTTGTTAATTTTTCCCCTCAATAAGAGCACTTTCTAGCTTGTTTTTTAGGGAGATGACCCTTTAAGATGAGGGGCAGAAACATTGCAAAGGCCCTAAAGGGTCTATTTTGCAGTAGGCAGTAGACTGCTAAATCTCTTTGTTCCAGGTGGTAAGTATCCTTAATTCTTGTTTGTGAGCTTTGAGTTGGATTATGTGTTCTCAAACAAAACTAGTTATGTCTTTTTTTTTTTCCCCTTCCTTTAAAGCTTAGAAGTTCTGTTTGTCTTTCCTAGCTGAATTTTTTTCTCCTGAAAATTGTTCCAACCCACCTCCCTAACAAATAATCTCTGAGCAGACTTCAAACATGGAGGTTTTTTGTTTTCTGAAAGCTATAGATAGACCTGTTCTGGCACAGTTGCTTGAAAGTAATTCTCATTAATACAATATGTTAAATCCTGATCTTGAGAAGACTTTGATGTGTGGGCTTAGGAGCTCTTCAGGATGGGATCTATCCATTAAGAAGGGCTTGCTTGGGACAATGAGTTTGTCTATTAGGGCCTAGAGCTGTTAAACACAAGTAATAAGATGAGGTTATTCCTGTATATAAGTCTATATATAGGACCACATTTCCAGGCTTGTGCTTTTACTTATGCAACTGTTTCACTCCTAAATCCCTATGCCCCATTCCTACACAGTTCTGGGGCACTGTTTTATCCATCTGGGATGTTAATAAGCCTCACTGGCATGGAACAGAGCATTAGTATTTGATGGGTAGGTAGATTAAATATGCACACATAATAGTAAATATTTATTTAGGTACCTGAGTTATTCTGATTAATGGTTGCATTTTTCTTTTAAACGATTTGAGTACTTTTTAATGGCAATTAATTAGTATTTATGGCATGATTATTTAATTTATTTCACTCTTCTGCTGCTAGTACTGTCAGGGAAGCTGGAAACTCCAGGTTTTTGCAGTTTTCTCAGGTTGGTAAATATTAGAGTTTGCTTCTGTCTTCTGTGTGCCTGGGGATGCACAAACCAGCATGTCTCTGCTCTATTTCCTGGCACTTATTTACCAGCAGCAGAACTACCATCCAGGGAAATAGGACTCTGATCCTGCAAGCACTTCATGGAGTTTTTTAACTTTAAGTACACAAATAAACTTGTTGTGGTCAGCAGTGGCATAAGGATTACATGCATAAGTTTCCAGAATTGGGACCTCTAGGTCTCTCTAGTGACCTGCTTAGCTTGCAGTAATAACGTGGCAGCTCTCAATGGACTATGTCTAGAGATACCTAATGCCATAATCTGGCTTTGTGGGCCCTATGTAAATAGTGACAATATGATTTTTTTTTGCCCCCAATTGTTGAAGTGCAAGGAAAATAAGCAAGGCTTTCATGAAAAAGGAAACAAAAAACCCCCTCTCTGTATCAGTTGTGGTAGGTATGTCCACTGCAGAAACTATGAGCAAAGAGGATATAACAATATGTATCTTCTTTCTTTGGCCTGAAAGGTCAGCTGCGATGACTGCAGGCATCCATCTCTTGGTTCTGCTGCTGTTGTGCAGGGACCTTGTCTTGACTTTTGAGCCTGGAAAGAATCTTCAGTGTTGTTACACTCACAAAAACCTGCTGAGTTCAAAAACCATTACCTTTTCTACTTTGGGTGAGGATCTGGAAGTCAGATGGGATTTGCCGTTGGTCACATAAATTACTTGAGTTCTCCTTTGGCTTGAGGCGTGCTTTGGCAGGTTGATTTTTTTTCTTTTTCTTGAGGCATGTGGGTTTGTAAATGAGACTAATACAGTAGGAAATCAAAACTTTGGAGAGCCCAGTCCTGTTCCAGATTTGACTGAGACAACTTCAGAGATGTAGGGTTCCTGAACTGATCTGGTTACAGAAACTGTTAGCAGCTGCGTGAAAAATTTGTCTCCTTACAAAGAGTAGGGAGGGGCTCAGCACCTTGCTTGGATCAGGCAGAGTTGGGGGCTATCAACCAGGAATGAGTTGATGAAAGAGGTCCTAATGAAAGAGTGGGTGAGACAATTAGTACCAAGGAATAAATCTTACACAGACCAATCTCTTATTCTCTCATCCCCTACAACCTCTTCCCTCGACAGCCCTGAGTCAAAGCAAAGCAAACAGATGGGGAAAAATACGATTAGTTGCAGAGCCACCAGAAATCCAAACAATATTCCATCATGGGTTCTAGGCCAGCACACTAATTTATCGAGTGTGTGGTGCTATTGGAAGTGGCCCTGTGTGCTAACTCAGCAATAGATCACGATAAAAAATGTAAGTGATCTGTTATCGCCAGGTTAATGTGCTTTACTATGCAACTCTGCCAGCTCGACAGAAACATCATTACATAATGGTAATGATGCTCCGCAAACAGAAGCTGGAGGAGAGGGAGGAGGGAACAAGACCTCAGGCTCTGGGATATTGCAGAAATTCCTGGGCAAAAAGGTCTGGGTTTTCAATTCATTTAAAAATAAAAATAGGAAACTGAAGCGAGTCAAGTCTCAAAAAGCAAAGATGTTAAGGAATCATTAGTTCAAAGTAATGAATGCTTTTTTTTCCAGTTCATCTGCCTGATTAGGAGTGTTGATAACCATGAAATTCACCAGATACTTGCTATTGTTTCATTTCTCAAGAGCTGACAGGGCTGTTCAGATCTGGATGCACTTTGCTGATAATGTGGATGAATCAAGAAACTGTCTTCCTGCCTGGCACCGGGGCTCTTGTAAGCTTGGAAGAGAGACTGATGGCGGCAGGCAGGAGGAAGGGAGAGGAAGAGCAAAGCGCATGCAGCACTGGGGACATGGGTGCAGGGGGAACGCCTCAGCGCGTACAAGCGCGAGAGGCAGAGGCAGGCAGGGCGTTGGACATCGAGACGGTGACACAAATGGGAAGAGAGGCAAAAATAGAGCGCGGGAGCACGGTACTGATGGAACGTGTGTGAGCTGAGGGTGAAGGAGTACGTGCAGGCAGTGCCCTGGGTGAGATGAAACGCCTCTGTGCGGAGTCCCTGTGCGTAAGAAGGAATACGTGCTTGATGGCAAGCAAGCACACCGCTGGCTCCAAGGGAAGCTCCACGGGTGTGGTGTGGCAAGTGGCATGGGTGGTGGGCATGAGAGGTGGCACAACCATGGTGCCAGGGAAAGGGAGTGTGAAAAATTGTTGCATGAGCAGAAGCCAAGAGGGAAGTTCTCCTGCCTCTGCCTTCTCCTTCGGTAGACCCTGGGTGCAAGATAGAGGTCCTGGGTGAGGATAGAAACCTTGGTTTCATAAACTGCACTGTGTTTTACTCCTGTCTTGCTTTGCATCTTCTGGGTGAGACGTATTTGTCTCTGGCACTATGGAAAGTTCTTGCAGTTGGTATGCTCGCCTGGGAATTTTTAGCAGGTGCTTTGCATTATAAATCCTGCCAGCTTTAACATTGCTGGGTAGACTTGGTATAATTTACCTTTGGTTTAAGAAGAAATAGGAGCTGACTCAGGGATTAAGGCGTGTCAAGTCAACACAAATAAAAAATAAAACAGGGGGGATTAGTCAGAGATGAATGCAACACAAGAGCTGAGTGTTAATTGTGAGAATAGTGCAGGGGAAGAAGAAATAAAACCTCCATTATTTGCCCCCTCATTCTCTGAAGACACAGCCTGTCTTGGGGTCAGCACTGGCAACATGTCTTGTTGATACATGTCTCTGTAGTTTGCAGAGATTGCAGCCCTTCTCGCAGAGCTCAATTTTGTTGTAGCTCAGGTTTTGTAGTTGCATCACCTAGCTTAGGAAGTTCCTGCTTTGGTTCCTAGATGGTAGGCAAGGTGGCAGCCCTCAATCACATCTCGTGATGTGCAGCTGCTGTGTGGTGTGGCTGTGAGCAGAGGCTGGCTGCTGACAGGATGAATTAGGAGGTGCCTTATTTGACATAGATTTCATTTTCCAGCAGCAGGATTTCCCTTACAGGTTCCAAATGACTTAACCGTACTGGGAAGTGGAGTTTCTGAAGCACTAAAACTTTCCATGCAACCCTGTCGTGGGAGGGAGGATGCTGTTGAGTAAATCTAGATGTTTTTTAAATATAGGTTCCTGTGACCTTAGTGAAAGGTGAGTAGTTGTAGCTGTAGGGCAACAGTGATGTGGCAACACTGCAAAAATCTGTGGAAAAGGGTGCTGGTCTTCACTGGCCAATCCTGACTCCTTTTTTGGGGACATAGAAGACCCTGAAGGTTTCAACACCTGAATAAATTATAAATTTTCTGTCTTCCCTGAGGATGAAGGGTGTTATTCTGTTCAAACTGCTGGGGCTCATGCTTTTGCTATATAGTAAAGGCTCAGCATTTAATCCTTCAGTGAGTGTAGGGTAAGCTACCTTGCATTATTATCTTCTGTTCAGCACAACTGTCCATATACACATATGGACTCTCCAGCAAAGTCCCTAATGCACACTTCAGGCTTTCATGTTGCCCTGGTCATACCCCACATTTCATGGCCAGTGTCAGACCTTGACCAGAAGATAACGGAAGTAAAGATGGCTCAGTGGTTTTTTTTGGTCTTTTTGTTCCTGTTCTACCTGTGCCATGCCCTTGTCAGGAATAAACAGTTTAAAAAGCCCTTGAAACAATAAATTTCATAGTCCCAGGTTGATTTCTTATGAATTATTGTTCTCATTGAAAATCTCTTTACATTTACTTTCAATTCTTTTTCCACTGACAAGAAGATGCAAGGGCTAATTTAGAAGAAGATAATGACAGCAGTTGCATGTGCACATGGACATGTACAAATTCTCTCTCAAGGTAGTGTAAAAATTGTGATTAGTTGTTTAGATTAGTTATGCTTCAAATTCCCAATCAAAATTAGGTGTTTGTTGTGCTAGTCACAGCAATTTCACATAATAAAATGCTGTTCCTCTTTGGCAGTAGCTTCTGATAAGGAAAGTAGAGGTAGGAAAGGGCTGAGGACTGCAAAATGCATTAAAGTCAGCACAGGACAGTTGGGTTGAATCTCTTCACTGCAAGAGTTGTGTTGAAGCCTAGGAGTGGCATTGCTTGGTGCTGCATGTGCAGAGTTTTAGCAAGCAACAGGGTGGAAATAAAAAAAAATCATGTTGCTGAACTTCCATGAATACAGAAGCATGAGATGCTGTGTACCAGCTGTATATGACTGAGTGGGTATCTATGGGTTGGGATTGTATGACTATTGGGCAGGAACAGGCAGAGTACTGCTCCGAAATACCGCTTCCATCAGGGCTGGGCTTCTAAATTCCCTATGCCCTGTATCTGAGTGGGGTGGCACTGTATAGGTCTGAGGTACCCTCACAGGGTTAAGGGCAGCTGGCATCCTGTCTATTAACTTGTTTAATTCCTCTCACGGGTTAAATCTAACCCTACTGTGTTGAACCATCTCCTTTGGAAATATATGTGAGCCTAAGGGAAGATGTTGCTAAAATGCCTTCAGAAAGTATGATGTTTTTTAAATTAATTTGCTGAAAGAAGAGCAAAGAAAGAGTGAAAACACTTGAATTTTTTTTCCCCACCATGGTGTCATGAAGAGGAGACAGGAGGAAGGGTGATGCTAGTGCCAATGGAATATGAAGCCCCTATCATTGTGCTTGAAGACTAAACCAATGAAAATCTCAGTCATACAAAATGCTTTATATCTGATCTTTCACTGTAAATGTCATATAAAGAAAGGATCTCTCTGATATTTCAAGGAGCAGCAAAGTCTGCGATGACACGCTGGTATCAAGATTTGCATATTTATTATAGATAAGCTGTCAAAATGTATGTTGTCAATTTCACCTTATACTCGGAATTTAATGATGCACATAAAGGACAGAAAATCTTTAATATTAATATTAATATGATTTTAGATTATAAGACTTCATTGTGGATATCAATCACCTAACCCTTAAGGACATGTCACTCAAGTTGATATAGTTTATAGAAAATTAATGTAATCCATTCTGTATGATCTATTGCAGGATCGGGGGGCTTGGGAGGTAGTATGGGTGGTAGGCAGGGGGTTGGCTATTATTAGTTTGCAATACTTTCTTAGATACATTAAGTGCCTGGAGTAGATTAACTCTCACTGACCTGAGGCTCATTTGCTGTCTTTCATGTAACTGTTGAGGTGCTGTGCAACCTCTAAACAGAAGCTTTGCTGATGGCCTTTGACACTTTGTAGTGTCAGTGTTTGCATAAGCAGATTGTATTTTGTTAATGAGACGTACTTATGCAGAAATATCTTGCTTCCACTTGGTATTTAATAGCTTCAAAGGGGATGGACATTAGAGCTTCCAAGCCTCTAAAGGGGAAGAGAATGCAAGAAAGTAGTTGAGAAATGTAACTCCTGTGGTTGATATAGCTGGAGGTAGTTGCAGGGATGTGAGCTGGAAAAAAGAGGGCTGAGGCCATCAAGTTTCTTAAACTTGATCGTTGCTGTATTATAGAAAAATCATCCTGATGTTTGGAGTAAAGCTTTAAAAAAGTTATAGGCCTTGTCTTTTTTTATATCTTCTTCCTCATGTTAGAAAAGGCTTATTCCTTCAAAGCAATACCAAATCAACCTTACAACCCTTTTGCATGGGCAGAAGTTGCTATATACTATTCAGCGAGGATGATCAAAGCCTGGGTCTCTTACTAGTATGTGGGGTATTTGGAGCAGTCTGTTACCTACTGCAGTTGACACCAGCAGCTCCAGTGGAGTTCACATTCAGGACCCTTAGGAGAAGACAAAGCTTGGGCCAGGCTGTGACAATACAATAACTAAATAATACAATAACTAAACTCTTTTCCTTTGAGCAGGGAAACTGAACACCATCATTGCAAGCTCTCCCTTGCAACTATTCTGTAACTGAAAGAAATAATTCGTGGATGAACAGGTCTAGAAACAGTTTCAAGCTCTGTCAGATAGGGTAGAAAATGGTGTTCCTCCTTGTGTACAGCTCTGCCATCATGCCCTTTCTTTGCAAGGCTTATGTTCAGACTGTAACTGTGCTGGGACATGGCGCTCTTTCATCACAAGTACGCACAACACCTAGGTACAGCCACTTGATCTTATTTTAATTTGCTAGTGATTGCGCAGCATGTCTGATCATCTCCCTGACCCTCATGTCCCTTGACATCAGTTCACAGGGAGGAGAGTGTCAAGCCTGCTGATGAAAACATATCTTCAGCTTGTTTTAGTGTTTCTGGGTTGATTTTTCTATGGGCCAAGAAGAAGCCATCTAACATTAGAAATGATCTTTTTTTTGGCTCCCTATTTTGAATTACGTAATTAATGCTAACTGTGTTTGGAACTTCAGGAAGCAAAACACCCACCATCCACCTTTTGTGTTGTCTTGTAAGCTGTGAGTTCTCTGACGTACACCTGAATTTTTAGAGGACATTTAGGCTCTGACACCATGATGGGATGGGGGAGAAGGAACTGGAAACTACCACGCTAATATTCCCACCAGCGGAGAATCATAATGTGAAAGTTCAAGCATGAAATGAAGACAACGTGAATATTTTTCCTTTTTGCACTTCATAATACCTGCAGCAGACAGGTAGGGGAGCTCTTATATTTAGCACGTGAAACTACCAGGGAAGCCTGGCAATGAGGACTGGATCAATGTAGTTAGTAACTGCTGGAGTTTATACACATACATACTCCTCTTACCTCTGAAAGACAGTATGCTCAATAAATACAATTTAAAAAAAAAAAGGCAGGTGGGAGTGAGGAAGGGGGGCAAGGATGGCCTGAAAAAACTGTAGCGGCAGTGCTTTAAAAACACCTTCCTTTCATCATGGCTTTTAATGGAACTGAGTTTCCACAGATCTTGTGTTAACAGCTTGGTATCTGTCCGATATTGGAGTGGGGATGGAGGGATTGCATTACATCTTGTTCGCATAAATTAGCTGATGGATGAACACCCTGAGCATGTTTCCTACTTTTAAATAGCACCAAAGCTTCACTACTACAACTTTCTCTGCCTGTTGGCAAAATGCTGAATAGGGAGATCTTTCTCAACACGTTCATGCCTCTAGAGCAACTGTGAAAACAATAAATTCCAAATTCTGTCCTATTTTGACTGCTGTTTACTTCTTTTTTTCCCCCCTTTCCCCCTCCCTACCTCTTTTTTCCTGCTTGCATATTTAGGACACTTACTCATCTGTGTAACTGTCTCATCTATTTCCTGTAGGCCTTCTGCATAGTAGTATAAGCAATGAAATAACCTAATCAGCCAAACACGTGTGCTCTTTCTTGCCTTGTGCATTTTCTCCTAGTTGTATCTGTTTATCTCCTTGTCTCCAATATCTGCTTTTATCTATTAGTATGTCTTCTTTCCCATGTTTTATCCGTTAATACCTCTTGTTCAGCTGAGGATAAACTCAGTAATAATTGCACTATAAAATGAAGAGTACACTACATGTCTCTTATTGCTCAGGGGTCTGTTAATTGGAATTTATAAAGTTCAATAAACAGTAATCCAATAAGACCTAAACTCTTATTCATTTATCTTAGAGGTAATATCCAGGCTGCCAGCAGCAAGCTGGAAGTGGCTGAGCCACAAGGCTCGGTCTCACACACAGAATGGATTTGTCTTTTTACTTCTCTGTAGTAGGTATCTGCAACAGCGAGTCTCCCAGCAACCATGTCACCTTGGTGGAGCCTGATGGTGGGAGATGTTTTTCTCTCCATTTGGGAGGCTTTGAAGGAACATGGTAATCAGCAGCTCATGCAAAGCAGAAGACAATAATGTTTCCCCTCATGTCTGGGCCTGGCTAGCAGATCCGTGCAGAGGTAGTCATTCCTGTGACTCCAGGTGTTTTCCCTTTTTTCAGTTGGACACAGCTAACTTAGAGCTAATTTAAAACACTGTTTTTCCTCCTTCTGAATTCTGCCTTTTAAACGTTAGCCACCTACTAGTGGTATTTGCTCTCCTCCTTCACTCTGGCCTAAAGCACGGTTTATGAATCACACTGGGCATCACTGGCTGATTTTCAGCCTATATTTTAGTGGAGGGTGAGGACATCGAGCAGCTCTGTGATATTTTTTCAGTACTGTGCTGTGAAGTCTGCACGTACAAGTACTAGGTTTTCTGCAGTCCATTGCCATTGCAGCCAGTACTGGAGTCCAGAAAACACTGGTCAGGTACTGTCCCTAAAGCTGTCTGGGAAAGCAACGCAGATGGGGGTGAGATAAGGTCATGTTTCAAGGCCTCTTGTTGACTAGCGTGGGGCAGATTGAATAGCCCCGCGTTTTGGTAGCAAACAATTAAGCGTTCTGTAAGACAATCCCTGCGGATGTTGTACCAAATATATCTCGATGATAATGCAACTTAAATAGCAAGGTATTGACTGGACTGGCTAAACAGATGACATGATACCCAATTACTGGATCAGTGTATCAGTTTGGGAGCAAAAAGCGGTAGGACCTGAAACTGTTTTACACGGGATGCTGGAAATTGTAAGCAGCACACAGCAGGTATCCGACTGACTCATGACAAGCCTTTTGAAAGGTGGTACAACTGTGTGTTTGCTGCTAGCTGAAAAACAGACAGTGGAAAAATGATTTCTCAAACAACTTGTCTTGAAAGTCTTCTGCTGAGGTTAGGTTTTTTTGGTTGAAACCAGGAGAGTTTGGTTGGTTTTTTTACCCCTATAATTTCAGGCTTTTAAGCTGAGTTTATAAAGCTTAAAAAATACAGAAATTATGTTGCTTAGAAAACCCCTTTGAAAAAAACATATCAATATCTCAAAGTGTTTCCCAGGAAGACCCACAGAAACCTTTCTAACATGCAGCAGTGTCTTTGCTCCTGATAAATAGTTGCTGTAGATCTGACAGAAGGTGCCTGGACTGGGGATTACCCAGATGAGCTGAGCATCAGGAGACTCATTGTCTCCTAACTCTTCTACAACTTGAACCAAGACACTCTGTCAGCCCCTCTCCAGCAAAATGAAAGTAATGTTGGTGGCTTCTCTTGTTAGAAGTGCCCATAATGTTTCTGCATTATTGGGTTACCTGATGCTCAAAAAGTAGTTTGATCTTGGTTCTGTGGCATTTCTACCTCTGCTTCCAGAGGCTGGAGTTCCCTGGATGTTTTTATTGATCCCTGCTTGTATCTTTCAATGGTATAAGAAAATCGACCTGAGATTTTGAAGCAGTGGTATGGCAGTGGTTTCTACATCATCGTCTATGCACTGATGAGCTCTTTGCAGCATGATGGGCTTGGCAGAAGTTCCCTGTCTCAAAGTGACTAGGCAAATGTTCAGATAACTCTACTCAAGGGGGTTTTAATCTCAGGTTGCTACCTTGGGGACAGCAAGTCTTTGAGATGCAGATAACAGAGGTGAAGAGAGTATACTAAGGAGAAAGCATACATATTTGTCCTGTTCTTGTGCTTTTTCACTTAATAGCCATTACTGACCACTGCCAGAGACAGGATACTGGGATAAATGGACATTGGGCCTGACCCAACAGGTTGTGGTTATAAACAGCCCTCCTGAGACCCCTCTCTCAGCATTCACTGGCTGCATAAATAACTTTGGGCCATCACACTCTGTTCTGAGTGCCTCAGCCATGTATCTAAAGTGAGGTGGAAGGAATCTCTGTCTCCGGGTCTATTCTAGTCAACTAGAAACCAAAACCATAATGGTGAATGGCAAATGCTCTCCAAAACCCAGAAGTGGCGTTGGGCAACGCAGTATATTTGGTGCTCTTTTTCTTTGCCCAGTTTTGGTAATGAAAAACTATTTACTGAAGAAAACTGGACTTGTATAAACCTTTTGTTCATCAGTGTGGCAACTGCAGCAATACATTCGATCCTTTCATACTTCAGTGTTTTAACAGTTTAATATTAGGTGTTGGGACAACATTTGTCCCTGATTTAAGAGTATTCACTTTTTTAGGGCTGTGGAAAAAATTCAGGCTCTGTGGTGGGGAGAGAAAAGGGACCTCAGTTTTAGCAGCAACAGACAAAAAAACTTACCCTTGATTCAAAGCTTCAAAGGTGTAAAGTGAAGGCTCGTTATGACCTGTTCTGTCAAATGAAGCACAGTAGTTGTTCAGAGGTAATATCCTCATATATTATCATGCTTAAAAACAGGCAATGTCATAAACTTTTTAAAGCACCTAACATACTACAGAAGCTGTGCAGGCTGGTAAAGTCACTAGTTAACATCTCTAAATCATGTGAAGCTGCCAATGCTATACTCTTTTCTGATATTTTCAAGGTGACCTGCCATTCTCACTATAAACCGGATTTTTTTTTCTTTTTTTTAAGAATGGAAATGCATCTGCTCTGGGGTGGTGCTTAACAGCTTTTTAACCATGTTGGGGCACTGTTTCTTAGCTAGTACCTAAGGACCTGTGGCCTGGCCAGACTAAAGGACTGAACAATTTGTTGCTGACCATCATCACAATATTGACATCTTTTTTTTTAGTAATCCAGGCAGGGGTCTTTGTTTCTGAATTCCTTCGTGACCATGAAGCCTTGGTTCAACCTGAACACAGGTAGGCCCATGGCATCGTCCTGCAGAGTATTTACAGACACATCAACACATTGAATGCTACTCTTATGGAGAGGTCAACAGGATCTGAAATGCCGGGGCAATGCTTGGCTCCCTCTGGGCTCCACTTCTTTTCTCAAAGACAGTAATTCCAGGAATAGAGGTTGAGTTTTCTGTAACTTATTTTTAAGCAGGTGCTTAAAGTTAGACTTTTAAGGCTATATATAGGCACCTAAGTGTGTGGCCTAGCTTTCCGAGATACCAAATACACAGCAGATCCCACTGAAATCAATGGGGGCATCTGTGCTCAGCAGTTCTGAAAAATCATGCCACTGTTTTAGACAGAGCATTGATTTCTAGTTCCCATAATGTGTTATGGTGAGATATATCTAGGCTAGGGTTGTACGGAGCTCAGTGTTTCGAACCGGAGCTTCTCTCCTGCATGTTTTACTCTCAGCACACTGTGGTTTGCACCAATCCATCCCCCAAACTTCCCTCCCTCTCTGGATTGCAGTGCTGCTTCGCTGACCATGTCAAAGGTTCACTTTGCTCCTGTGTAAGTCTTTTGCACCCTGGTTGATGTTGGCTACAGTGTTCCTTTTGAGTCAGATTAATTAGGTCTTGCATGACTGGTGTTTTAAGAGCTTCATGATACATATGTTCTGAATATTGTCTCTGAATGTGTTTTGTGGACAGTCTTTAGAAATATTTCTGCTGTAGTGGTGTTTGTTGCTAATTGCTGTGATCTGTTGAGGCATAGGACAGCTGACCAATTTCACTGTGAGCTTAGGGCAGGCAGGAAAATTGTAAATTTTATTCTGAAGGGGGAAAAAGTAGGAAATACATGCATTGCAAGTTCTAATGAGATTTTATTTGTTAAGTAACAACTAATTATTTTAAAAGGCAACTAAACAAAAGGCATTCTTTGAAAAGCAAACAAAGATCATGTAATCATTTAGAAATAATAAAAGAACTTACCAAAGAAACATACTTGTTCCCTGCAGCTATGTTAAGGGTGAAAGATCCCTGTACAGGGAACTTGGGATGCTTAAAGAGGGGTGTTGTCAACAATTTATTTTTACTAAGTACAACATAAATTTCTAAAAACTCCAATGACTCCCAATGACTTCTAAAACTGCGTAGGTAAAATGTAGATCATGACAGCCCTGTTGCCCTCTGCTAAACTGAAACGAGTCTGTAAGAAGTTGCCTATTCCCTCTCCTATTGAAAATGCTTTCTCTTAAAGATCCTGCATGTATTTAGTGAAAACTTTTCCTTGTACTGATCAGACTGTCAAAACTGTGCCCGAAGCTGAGGTTTATCTCCAAAAATATGTTTATTTCCATCAGTGAGAGGGATCTGGTTCTCTGACATGTCTTCTCTCCATGGATCAGTATTCTCCATAATATCTGAAAGCTGGTGGCTTCTGACTGAAGGTTTGGGATATAATCTGGATTATAGTGCAGAGAAATTGGTGGGAAAATTGCTGTTTATGGAGCAGTGGGATAAAGAGTAAGGCTTTCTTCCAAATACTGAGGGAAGCAAACCTTGTATGTTCCAGCTGCTGATAGCCATAGAGATTATGTTCATAATATAATAGATACAGACATAGAGCTGGATATCACAGAGTCCAGAATTTCAACTTGGCAGATTGCTATGTATTAGTAGCTTTTTAATTTTGGTCATATTGTTGTCTGTTTGATGTATGTAAATTTGATATGGTGCATCTTTCATGCTCTCTGCTAGCTCAGGGCTGCTGCCAGTGTGGACAGGGTGATACACTGCAGTGATATTCTGGGATAGATGCTATTGTGAACTTGGAGCTTTTTTAGCCTGTCAGCCATTCTTGGGGTTTCCTGGTCTTGGTGTGTTGCCTAGGCTCCATCTTTTTGACTGCTGAAATACCAACTTTAGTTAGAGATGTGTTCATACACCAGCCATTGTCTGGAGACTGGTTTGTCTGAATTGTGTTGCATGAGCACTGCTCAATTTTGAGCAAGGCTAAACTGCTTTATGGGTGTCCCTTCTCACAATGTGAAAGAGGCTTTTCTCTTCCCTTTGGTAGCAAGAACAAAAGATGTTTAATGGTTAGGGACTTTTGTACCAGCTAACACACATCAAGAAAAGGAATAGAAAGCAGGCATCTTGTCCTTTACTTGAATGTGCTTTTTGTCATATTATAGAAGTTACACTAGCTTGCAAATTTACTACTTTCAACAAAAATGTAACTTCTCTTCCTCTTCCTCCTCCTCCTCTTCTTCTACACGCTCCCTCTTGTGTTATCAGGTACGTATGGCACATACTGCCTGCTGCTCAGGTAAGGGTTGTTACACTGGAACAAGCTGTAAATGTCACCGGTGCTTTGTGGGGTTTTGTCTCTGGAAGAAATTCCAATGGTAGGATTTGCAAGTGTGTTGGGAGTATAGTGCCAGCCCCCTTTCCCTTGCTGCACACCTGCATGAAACTCACCCTACCCATACTCAGATAATCTGCAACTCAAATCTCTTTTGTGTATCTGGAACAAATTGTGCTGGCCGTTTGCCATGCAGTGAAATCACAGTTTTTCATTACACTCTCAGAAGCCTTAATTAGTGAATAAGGCAGCTGTATGCTCTCAAAAATACATCTATCAGTACAAACTGCTGCCTGATGGTCCAAAATAAAACATGCCAAAATTTCTTTCGTGCTTACCGTTCTCTTAGAACTCATGGGCAGGTAATTGGGAGGGAGCATTGAGGATTTTGATACCTTTGTGATTTATGTTCATTATCAATAAAGAAGAAAAGACAAAATGCATCTTTAAATTGTTTGTCTGATTAGAATGATCTGTCTCTGTACAAAATTACAGTCCTTTCTGTCTCCTCTAGTTATTCATCCTTGTACCTTGTAACTCCTGATTTCATGGGCCCTGCCTGTTTAGAGGAAAAGTTTTCTGACCTTCACCCATTAGTTCCACAGTGCTGTTTGTCAGTGAAGTGGAAAAAGAGTGCTTGTCTTGAGATATCTCTAAAGAGAGCAGGGCTCTAGGATGGCCGTTACCTGTCTTAGGGAACTGACCAGAATTCACTGCTCTTCTAAAAAGAGACAATAATAATAATAAAAAAAAAATATACTGTACTGTTATGTGTCTCTTCAAATGGCTCCTGGGTTCTTTTTGTTGAATAAGTTGGCCTGGAGCAGGGATGGGACAAGGGACACTGTTTCTTTGCCTGGAACTTTTGCTGGAATTTTTCCTTCTCTTTTACAACAACCTTAGAAATGAGCATGTGGAGGTTTTTTTACTACTCTGGGGGGCAAAATAACTCCCCTCCCCCTGTTCCAAAGTATTTCTAATAGAAAATTTCTACCAGCTTTGAATCTGAGCTGCTGAAACATCACTGGGGTTTTATTCTCCCAAATTCCCTGTGGGTTAATGAAGTGCAATGCTTGTTTTACAAACAGAAAATAAAACCTGCCTGTCACCTAGGAAGCTTGTGATGAAGATGCGAATTGAACCTACATCTTCCACATCAGCAGGCAGCATGGTGTTGATCTTCTCATGCAGTGTTTGACTGGAACAACTTCAAGGATGGAGAGGGTTGGTTTAGGATGGCATCAAGGGGATGCAAATTTACATTGTTTCCTCTCATCTCTCTTTGCCATGAAACAGCCTAATGATGCAAACTGACAGAAAGTGATAGAAAGCCCAAGGAGGAGGTCTGTTGGTAGAAATATTTCTAAGTTTTATACAAAGAACTGGTAGGGTGGGGAGACATCAGTCATATTGTGAGCGTTTTGTTTTGTTTCTACAGAAGAGGCTGAAACATCAGAGGCAGGGAGATAAAGTTGTTTCTCTGGGAGGAAGGGGCTGATGTGTGGTCAATGATGGAGTCCAACCTTGCTGCCTGTCTGCATCTAACATGTACTTGTTCACTATCTTTCTTTCTCCCCTTTGCACCCTAGGAAGATCCATGTACCTCTGGTTCTTTGCTCACCCAGATCACTTCTGATCCACCTTCAGCAAAGTTCTAGTACAAATCTTGACAGTCTCAATGTGAGATTCAAAGGTGAGGCAGAGATCCATCTGGACACTGTTTGGGTTATCTGGAGAAGACTCCAGGTTCAGCCTATGAGTCTTGCTAGCCTGACCTGGTGGTATGTCTCTAGAGAGTCTACACATCAGATTTTCTGTTCCTTTTGGAGATTTGCAGTGGGAAAAATGTTCACTGAGAGAATGCTAATAACAAAATTATTCAGCTTTTTTTTTTCTTTCCACCTGTATTAAGTGTATATTTCTAGCAACTTTAACTCTCAGTTGCAGATCTTGGGAAGTCTAATGTTCTTTTGTAGTATTAGTACAGGTAGAAAGACATCAAGTATCTTCAGGTGAACAAAACATCCCAAACAAGATTAGATTTTTACTTCCCTCCCCCCACTCACCCCTCATTTCTCATCTTTCTGGCCGGTACTGTGATGTTTTAGCTGTGGTTATATGATATGGTCAAAGAGTTTTGGTAGTCTACAGGGCTGATAAGAGAACACTTCTAGTTGTAATATATTTGCCATTGAATTAAATAGTAAATTAAATTCATCTCATCTGAACTTCTCAGTGTGAAGGAAATATAGCCTTCTGCTCTGGTTTTCTGTTCCTTGGCAGACTGGTAGCTTCGCTCAGGTGTTATGTTCCTCCTCAGAGTTCTTCAGTGGTGCTGGGAGGAGACACGCAAGTAGACTTTTCAGACTTTTATTTTGTCTGCAAATTTGATCTTCCTCACACCTGAAAAAGAGTCAATGTATAAAATCAGTGTTATTCATGATGGCACTAATACTATTAATTGCTGCCTTAATAGCCTCCGGGAAACAAGAGGGAAACAATAGTGTTTATGGTGAGCAGAGGGACACCATGAAGAAGCCTTTGGCAGCTCCAGTGGTTTCTGCGGTTTGTGTTGTCCGTGGTGTGTTCATCTGACTCAAAATGCACTTTGGCTGGGGTAAGAGCTGAAGGAAATGTATTACCTTCTACAATGGAGAGGACAGGTGGGTGAGTTGGATGGAGGGCTGACCCTGAGGGCCGTGGGCTGCATACACAGCTTTGCTACACCTCTCTTGGTTTCCCTTGGGTAAGTCACTTCTCATTCCTCCAAGCCTCTGTCTTCTCACTGGCAAATGTAAAGATACTGACCTCCTTAAGTGCTTTCAGATTTACCCATGAAAAATCCTTTCCAAGAGCACGGTAGGATTAATGTGGTAGGTAGGTAGAGAGCTATGTCTTCCTCTACACGTTTTCTGGATAAATAGAATGTCATTCTCTCAGGTTGTCAATCCAGTAGCTGTCACTTCTCAGAAGCACTAAATTCAGATGCAAAATGTATAATTGTAGAAAACGTTAAATGTACCAGGGTCAAAAGAAGGGGGTGGTGGGAAAATGAGAGAAGTTGTTTATGTGGAGAGGGAAGGGGGGTGTGTGTGGGAGAAAGTGTTCAGTGAACTTCATAGACCGCTTCTTCCCTATTTCTGAAGGATGGAATTGTTTTGCATGAAGATTTTGACTGCTAACTCGTAGCAAAAAGCATTAGCTGCAAGAGAAGCAAAAACATATATTATGGAGCAGCACTTTCTGTAATTTTTTTGAGGCACACATTTGTAAACACATCTAAAATTAGAGTTCAACATCAGAACAATGAGTACTAGCTTTTCATATGCTCTGCTCTCAGAGATTTTGATGTTTTTTTCCCCTTTCTGGATCATAATATAAGTGTGTGTATATAATTTATTTATATTTTTAAAAGGAACTTTCTATATTTCCATCTGTTCCAATTAAACTGAATGGAACAGCTTTTGTAAGTAAGTGGAGGGAGGGGAGGAAGAGAAGGGAGTAAAGAGGAGAAAATGGCTTAAAACACAAACCTTGAATGGAAGAGAAAGAAACATTTGTTGCTTAGCACCAAGATAAAAAATATTAACTTCTCTATACTAAAATAAGGAAGCAAAATTCTTGTTCCTCCCCCTCTGCCTTCCTTTCTCCCTCAAAGCACTTCCAACCATTAGCGAGGAATTTGGGTTAAGAGACTTGAGTACACAGTGTCACATAGGACCTGAACATAGCATTGCTTCTGTGACAGATGGCATTTTCCTAAGTGGAGAATGTCTTCGGAGTTAAAGCAAACCCTGCATCACCTCTCCATGTCCTGAGTGAGCTGATACAGACCAAAGAGAGGGAAGATCTCAGTCGTCTTGGACAAGATGACCTCCAGAAGTCCCTTCCAACCTCAACTATTCTGTGATCCTGTGAAGATGGTCATCAGCATGCGCATTTCTTTGGTTTTGAAAGGGTTTCATTTTGCTTCTTGTTGTGGTGACTTGCTGAATCCCTCTGCCCTGAGGAAATTCCTGTTCAGAAACTCTAATTTTATGGTGAAGCATCTAAAAATCAGTCAGTCCACTTGGCTCGTTAAGTGATGATGAGAGCAGGCCAACAGTACTCTGAAATGAAGTCTGTTTTTTCTAACATTTTTTTCTGTGTTTTGGTTTGGGGTTTTTGTTGTGTTGTTGTTGTTTTGGTTTGGTTTTTTTTCTCTAAATGGAATGCTTTTGAGTAGTTCTGATTAAAAACTTGCATTTCTTTGTATCCAGTCTTTTGGCTACTTTGTAGCTCCACTTGCAGGTGAACTGAAGTTTCTAGAGCTGGTAGCAGCTTCTCTGCATTTGTCCCTCTTTACCCTTTGTTTGAGGGCCCCAGCAGAAAGCGGAGCAATGAGCAGGGGTGGAGACTGCTCTCATACTGTTTCTCTCCTGGGGTCCTGCCTTGCAGCATGGTACTCCGAAGGTGCATGCTAGATCCCCCATTCAGCCAAGGGAGAAGGCCACATGGGCTGTCTAAGCCCTTGCCACTCCAGCAGAGTGATCCGGGCCTCTTTGATGACTGGAAGTTGTACGTAGGTGGGAACCCGTGTGCTTTTTAGGTCTGTAGCCCCCCTCCTTCCTGTCTCCCCCCTCTTCTCATGTCAGTGTTTTGTTGCCATGGAGACAGTAATTACTCCAGGAGGTTTCTAGACTCTGCTGAAGCTCCCATAAGTCTCGCCTCCCACCTGGGGAGCTTCTGACATTGAGTTAAAGGTCAAGTCCTCATGTAAATGTTTGCCTTTCCAAAATGAAATATTTTACCTATTTTGGGTGACTGTGGCGGCAGCATAGAAAACAATTTGTCAAATCACTTACAAAGCCAGAGCTGGGACACTTAAATTCTATTCCCTTCAGGTACGTGGGAGTAGGGGTGGAAATGAACAGCCTCGTAAGTCATATTTTAGTCCAAGTTGAACGCTTGCTTTCCCCACGCCGAGCATTGCGCGTGTGCTTTGTTGTTCTCTTCCACCCCTCTCCCTCCAGCTTTTCAAAGCTTCTTGTTCTCATTAATTTGCTGTTTGCTCTCCTGCCTGCACGTAAAAGCTGAGATGAAATCATTTTTATTGACGTTAGTCATAGGCTGACATAGGCCTAGAAAGGACCCCCCGGGTCACTGAGTCTGGCCCCCTGCTATTGCAGGAGACCACGTCATTTAATTCCTTTCATAAACTACCTGTTAAAAGCCAGAACAATCTCTTTCTAAGTGATTGTGAGGAAGGAGGGGGAGGGAAAAAACCCTCAACCCCTGATGTTTCTCATACAGAGTGCAAAGAAATGGAGATGCGTTGCTAGAGCGCTTAGAATAAGAAGCTGTAAGATGTGGCGCGCTCGGTTTCCTTTCCTCGATTAACCCATGCAGTCACCTGCTTGCAGGTGTTATCCATGTGTGTCAGACTAGGCAGGATCAAACAAAGAACATCTGGTACTGAAATACCAGTTCTTCCACAAGAGAAGGACAGTGTCATAGTCTAAGATGGTACATGGAGATTCACATGACCAAGTTCTACTTCTGATTTTGTTCTGGACTCGCCCTAAGTAACCCCAGACAAATAATTTTCTTGTCAAGTTCTATGCTGTCAGTCCATTCATGCTGCAGATTACCTGCAGCTTTTCAGGGAGGGTAAGGCAGAAAGAAATGAATATGTGACGACTCCTTCAGAAGGAAAAGCTCTGCTGAGCAGTCCTCCATCCAAGCTGCTGTCTGCACTCTGCAACGCTGGCAGAAGTGACACTGAGGTCGACTGCGCTCTCATCAGAGGCAGGCTGGAAAGCAGCAAGGGTAATTTATGAAGGCTTGGCATGCAGTTAAGTGTAAAGTGATGGAAAGTGTGGTGGATCACTGCACTGGTGCACTTGACTTGTGCATCAGGAACATATCTATGCAAGTTCACATCCAGTTCAAAGCCAATCCTGAAAGCATAAAAAATGGCAGCACTCCCGGCTACAGTATTGTCAGTGTCAAATGATGCCATGGGGTTTTGCTCTCGATACCTTTCAGAGCTTCTCAGCAAAGCACACAACTGTAATTAGTTGACAATCTGGCTGTGAGGAAACTCTGGGCTTTTATAATCCCCTCGTTTTTCACTGGCACCTTTGATCCTGAAGTGCTTTACCAAACTGTGCATATGCACAGAGGAAACCTTTAGCCTTGGCACTGACATTCAGCCACTGCTGGGGTCATGTGCAGTAGGCGGGTAAACAAACAGCAGTGCTGCCCAGCGGCTGCAGTAGGTGCTGGCGAAAGAAGCAGCGGTGCACCGAAGTGGTAAAGGGGTTTTGGGTAGGCAACTCAGGTGAGTTTGGGGAGCATGCCTGAATGAATGCCTTTCACTCAGAAAAATTGGAAGGGGCTTACAAAATATCTTAGTGCGTTGTTTCTAAATCAGTGTGTTGAGCTAGGAAGCTTACTATCAGGAAAGGTAATTCTGAAGGATCAAGTGTACTTGGCTAGTTTCTTTGAGACAGTGACTCAAAGGACGGAGGGCTTTTTTTTAACAGCTGAAGCTCAGAATTCAGTCTAAGCTCAGCCAGTGAAGTTGAGCTGCTGGAGAAAACAAGTCTGCAAGCAGACCTAGGCTGGGCTGTGTAGACAGTCAGCAACTTTAACACTGGCTGAGTTTAAAATGCACAGGACTAGACACCTGAAAGCCTAGCTGTTTAAACTGATTTTTTTTTTTTTTGGTGAGACTAGTGCCCCATTTGCTGTCTCTTTTAGCATAAAGCCAAAACTGTATTTTATAAGATTGTGTGGTTGTGTGTGTTGAGGTTTTTAAAATTTTATTTGGTTGCTGCTCACCTCCCTAAACAGAGCCTGCTCATTGAGGAGTGTTTACTCTGGAACACAGCAGCTTCCAGAATGGTTGTGATCAGTTTAGACCCCTGTTCACATCTGCAAATCCACATCTTGCATCCATTTATTCTTGGCACAAATGGACATGGTACAAAACAATGTTAAAGAGAGTGCAAATGCATGTCTTGAAGTCAAAATGTGGTCTTGCCTACAGATGACCTGCTGGTCAGGGTTTGCTGGGCCAGTCAAGCAGACTTCATGCCTTGTATCAGGGACAAACTAACTGACCTCAGGATTCTGACTTTTCTCCCTGGTTTTTGAAGATCTTTGAGCTGTCAAGGTAGGACATGGATGAAGTAGTTATGGATTCACTTCCCCGCAACCTCAGCTTCTTGCGTGACCTTCAGTGACCTTTCCAATTAACACCGTACCTTTGTTTCCCTATTTAGCAAGCTAAGATAATGTCTCGTCTTGCCAGCATGCTCTGAAGAAAGGAAAAAGGACCTTAGGTATGAACAAATGTTTCCATTGACTTGTATTGCTGATGGAGAGCATCCTTTGGCTCAGTTGAGGCGACCTGCATTTTGAAGCAGAAAGATGAGTTTAAACCCTGAAGGTTGAGCCACAGCATTAGTTAAAGGCCTGAGCAATGCTGCTGCAGAGTAATGCCACTTATTGGTATATGGATCTAACACTTTGGGGCGGTGGGCACTGAGGTAGATTGTGAATTACCTGGATCCAGAGGATGTAATCAGCAGCCTTGCTGGCTTGGAGATTTTTGGGTCCCCAGAGCTGCACTCTGAAACCTTGGTCTCCCTAAACACAGTGTAAAGTCATTGGACTGGACATAATATTAAACTCTCCTGCTTCACAAACCGTGATCTTCTCTATGGTGTAGAGCCACAGTGCACCACAGCAGCAGGCTGCTGTGTAGTAAATTCATTGTGTATTGTGCAAGGGACCGTTAGTTAGCTTATTATTAATACATATGTGGGCTTTAATATACCGGTACTGTATCTGTCAGCATCTCTACCAGGTTTGCTATTGTCCTTTGTGTTTTCCCCAAACAAGCTTATACAATTAGTTTCTTCTTGTTTCCTAAATTATTTTTGCTGCTCCTAATTATTTCACACTCCATATAAAAGAATTATTGGGGTGGGTAATGGGAGGCGAGGGATCACCTCTCCATTGCACTGCAGGCAGTGTGACGTTAAGGCAATTTGGATTTGGTTTTGTACTTGTTCATATTTGGTTGACTGTTTAAGAAATAGAGGATATTTGGGATCTGATTTTGGAGGTCAGGGTGTGGGCTTTTCAGCAGAAAACTAGACTTCTATCAGGTTCCTATTGGACTTTATCGCAATTCATTGAACGATTAATGTTCTTGCCTGAGAATGTGGTGTTATTGGTTATTTCCCTAATTTCTATTCCTGTATAGTCCATCCTGCTCTCGTCCTATCTTTAGATATGTGTAAGTAGCATCTCCAAACATCCATGGCTATTTTCATCAGGGATAGAAGAAAAGACAGGCTTCTGTTGAAGATCGTCTTGTCAGCCTCATGCAGTGGAGAAGAAATGTGTGAGGAGGGTGTGGGTAGGATGATGCTTACAGGTGGGCAGTTAAAACACATCTACATTCCTGGTGGCTGAGGAGACAGCAAGCTCCTCAAGTACTGGTTGGTAAATCTTGTTTGGTCCAAATATTTCTTATTTCTCAGATGCTGATGCACCCGTCAGCTACCCTGATTAGGATTCAGTGTGCAGACCAGCAATGGAGAGTGTCTGGAGAGCTTGTGTACAGAGTACACTATTGAATTTGAGACAGTGTCTCTTGCCCATCTAGGATAGTGATCCCTGCCACTCACCAAGCACACCTGTGCTTGAAAATTTCTACCAGAACTGGAGTAGCAGCTGCACTGTCCAAAACTCTAGGGTAAACAAGGCCTCTAGTATATTCATTGCCAAGTCATGCTTGGATTGCGGTGGTTAAATGCTCAAACACCATCTGCTTATATACTCTTGCTGCCTTCCACAGAGCAGCACCCTTACTAACGTTTGCTTTCTTGTAGAGATAAAGCTATGAAGTGCAGCATGTTTGCCTGTTCTTCCTAGGTCAAATACATCCATTTCTTTTCCAAAAACCACTGGCATCACAAAGACCTTTGCTTAAAATTTGAGGGGTTCTTCTTCACTCAATGGACCCTTCCCCTCCAGTGATCACATCCTGTCTTCCTCCTGTCTAACCTCATGCAGCAAGACCTTTGAAAAAACCTAGTTACTGGGAGGCGGGTTCTGAATTTGGGTTCATAAAGAGCTGGGGATGAAACCAAACAGGGGAAAACCTATGATGAACGTTATACAGGTAAGGGAGAGCATACAAATTAAATCTAAAAAATGTATTTCTCTTAGGCAAAAAGCAAAGTAAGATTTTTTGGTGGTCTTGAAAAGGGAGGATGTAGTTTACCTGACTATTCATACTACAACTGTGGGCTGTGGGGAACAGTTCCCCTGTATCGGGAGGGTGGTTTGTGGAGGGGGGCAGGGCAAATGTCAATAAAACTCTCATGTCCCCAATGTGAATGAGCCCTTGCTGCAGGGAAAGGGAACACCACAGGAAAAACAAGGGCATAAGCAGCCAAAATCTCTCTAAATAGAATATTTGTCAGTTTTCCATGAGGCACTGGTGGGTTTTTAAGCTCTTCCAAGCTTTGAATGAATTAAGACTGAGTGTAAAGTGTAGATATATTTATATTTGTTCAATCTCTTTTGGGTAAGTTGAGGGGCTGGAGGAAGACTCATCAATTCAATGCATGTTCCATTAGAAACTTCTTGGGATTAGATCAGGTTAATGAAAGGAATAAATAGGGCTTTGACATGTTGTTTGGTTTTACACGACTGTATTGTTTTATGATATTTTATGAGAAGCACTTATACTACTCTTCAGGCGAGAGATTATTGTGCCTTTTATAAAAACTAAAAGAAAACCCACTTCTCTTTCTTTTTCTTTCTGTTGCTAAGTAGATGCTATGTTTGTTTGCAGTCGTCATTTCCCAGTAGAAATGCTATGTTCTGGAGCCTAGAAAGAAATGGCTTCAGAGCACAGATTTCAGAAGCAAAAGTAGTGATGGGGTGGGAGGTACCCAGATCATGAACACCCAGAGAAATCTTGGAGTAAATAGTTGTCTTGGAGATATGATGAATGAACAGACTCCCAGAGGAATACAGCCAACCCCCCAAAAAAGCCCCCTGAGGGGTATTTATATATATCAATATATATAATTTTATATATCAATATATACAGTTCTGATATATTGCTCTGATAATACTTTCTGCTTCTTTAGAACTCTAGTATCTCAATAACCAATTGAAAACATTATTCTAGCACCAAACTCCTGGACCTGCAGAGAACATCTGTAGTGATGTCAGTGTTCAATTTGAATAGGTTAAGCTTAAACACTGAAAGGTTATAATGCCCATTTTTAGAGCTGGTCTTTTAGTCTTTCAGTATCCTGGATAAAATGGGACAGTTGATCTTTTGATTTGTTTTAAGAGTTTGGAGATCATCATACCAAATCAACAGGGAGTACTTGTTAAGCTGCTTTGCTTCTGATGTCGTACTGTTCTGTTAGGATTTTGAATGAAAACACAGGAAAAGTGTAAAACTGCATGCTAATCTCCATCCTCTCTTGCTACTTTACTCTTCAGCTCAGCTGCTACATCCCAGTTTTCATCCACAGTGACATCAGTATTTTAGATAGTGACATTACCACTTGTAATATCATCTCCCTTCCCCCATAATGACAATCCCCAAGCATTTGCTTTAACTTGCTAATCCTTCCAGCACTATGTAGATGCACAGGAGTTACTACTCCCTTGCAGACGGGAGGCAGAGCTAAAGAAACAAAGCAGCATGCTCAGTACCACACACAGCTTGGCGATGCACAGCATTGAACAGGGTCCTCTCGTAACCTCGCCTTTATCCGAGGCTCTGGGTTGTACTTGCAGACTGTCACTGGTTTCGTGATATGGACAAAAGTCTGTTAGGCCTGCGTGACCCACTTAACGCTTGTAACCTAATGAAGTTTTGAGTACAGACCTTTCCTCAGAGGCAAAAGGCCACTGCACTCGCCCATGAAGTCTCTTCTCATTCTCCCATTCACCTTTAATATTTTGTTGTTAAAATGATCATGCTAAAAATGATTAGCCGTTTCAGTTTACATTCTGCTGCTTTCTGCATTTAACACTCTCACTGTAAGTGATGATTATTGACTATTTAAATGTGACTACAAACAGCCTGAAAGAGAAGGTCTGCTTTACCGTTTGCAATGCCGAACTCATACAGCACAGGTCAAGGTTTTCCTTTCTCTTCTTAGTTACCCATTGATGGGTTGCCTTCCCAGCTATCACCTCCTACCCCAGTACCCTGAGCTGGTGTACTGTCTGGTGCTTAACAGTCCAAGAAGAGGCCCCAGGGTTAAATATTGTTACGCATGTGAAATTTAACCTATATTATTGATATTGGGTTCAGACCAAAGTGTCTGCAAAGTGGCTTAAAAGGAAGAGTTCATTCTAGAATAAAGCACTTTGGCAGAAGACCAGATCCACACACCCTTAAAATTGCTCTTGATTCCCGCTTCATTTTTAAAAGTACATAATTACAAAATCTGTCACTATTCAGAAACCAAGATATGGCCTTTGAAAATAAGTCAGAAGAGATCTAGGTGCAAGATGGGGTACCATTATTTAGGACTTGACACACTATTTCCTGAGCAGCTATAGCAATGCAGTGGGGCTCAGAAACAGCTGTTTCTCTGGGGCTGGAGTAGTCTTGTAGTGTCACAGAGAGTACCCATGAAAGCAATGGTGAGTGCACAGGCTTCAAGCAAGTTTTTATAGAGAGTTTTTATAGATAGATTGTATGAAGTTTTTACATACAGGTTTCTCCCTGGAGAAGTGAAGGAGTCATCCTTACCTTGCTCTCTGCAAATCCCTTGTATGAGACACAAGTCAACTCTCCGTGGCCACCTTAGAGGTTAGAGGGTGCATCATGCAACTCCAAGGTGGCAACTAGGACACTTGTTTCTGTTTGTGTGTTGGATTTTTTTGGGGTGGGGTGGGAATTGAGAGACCTGGATTTGGTTTCCAGGTTACCAGATCTGGGGAACAGCAACACATCCTGACAACTGTCCAATTCTTACCTGTTGATGACAATGTTGGAGGAGCTGGGCAACTTCCTCTTGCTGTGAATAAGTGGTGTTTCTAGCATGGGATAACCAGTTTTTATAACTTTGATATGGGTAGCTTCTGTAGCATGTTTCTTCAGCTGGAGATGGGGAGAGAAGAGGGACGATATTTAAAACAATCAACTGAGAAAGTTCTAAACTCTCTTCTATCAAGCCACTTGAAATTACATTTTTGTTTTCCCCAGTTCTGCTCCCATAATTTTTCCTCTAGGCTCTGCACCATGGGAGATCACCCATATCTGGAAAGCAGCCACTGAGAAGCAGCCCCAAATCAGGTGGGCAAAAAACAGAAACATTTTTATAAAATAAGCTGCAGAAGCCCTAAGTTAACAGTAAGAAGCAGGCATGTGTTGGTGGCGTAGGCAAGCTTTTACCGTCCAATGTATTCAGCCATTTAAAAATATAACAACTTTCCCAGAGCAAATCCCCATGTCGTATCATGGCACTTGTGCATCTGCTGCTTTTGGAAGATATGTGTAAGGGGTGGGGGGACCATGGAGAGAAGGCACACATCGGTGTGTCAGATCAACCTCTGTGATGTGAGAAGATAGGGAGGGAAGAAGAAAAACATATTTGTGTTGGTTAGAGGAGCATGAAATGGTTAGGTATTCGGTGAACTCTTTAAGCACTCACCCTTGTCTGTTCTCATCTTCACACATGCACTTGAGGAACAAAAACTCCTGGCTAGAGAAGAAGGTGGCTGGTGGATTGGTGTGGACATAACCTTACTCATCAGATGGTTGAGTATGACCTAGCGGTTAGCACTGAGCTAGTTAGGACGTCTGTGTCCTCTTCATATCCATGTTATTTATGCTCTGAGGCTTCCTTTACCTTTGGAGAATTTTTCAAAATTATTTACTAAAAAGCACTACATAAATGCTATGCATTAGTGTTTTTGTACAATGTTGCATATCTGTGTTTCTGCATGAACTCTTATGCCTGGAATGTCATGCATATAAATTCACAGATATAAAACATTACATAGTACCGTTAATAAAAATCACACAGGTTTGTGCAGGGTCTTTTGTCTAAGGAGATCAAAACACTTAAAGCTTCTCTCATGTACATAGAAACCTGACATAGGAAGTTAGAAAAGTATTGACAGAGTATGAAATAACTGGATGCTATCTCTGGCAAGGTTTTTTTTAAATTAAAGAAATAATCTCTAATGAAAGCTAATAATGTTTCCTAAAGCCCAACGCTATCAGATATTCTGAATACAACAAAATATAGGGAAGAATTTGACAAAGTGTGCTTTTGTGTTTTTGTTTTTTTAATGTTTAACTTATCACTCGATGTAATAGTGTACCATCTGAAATCAGTGGGCCCATTGTATTGGCTACTGAACAGAAATAATTTTAAAATAGCTGTGTAAACGGAAGAGACAGGGAAAGATTTGTCAGAGCCGTTGCTCAATATGTGAAGTGATGTGGCAATGCTTATTGTAATAGATTAATGGCAGAAACTATTCTTATTGCTGCAGGTTTGTCTTTAATCCCAGCTATAACAATCAATAGTTAAAAATGAAGGTGAGAACTATCTATGCTTTTTTTTTTTCCTGGAAGAGGAAGTGGAGTTGCTGATATCTGTTGGAGGAGGGAGATCATTATTTTCAAGAAACATGCTGGCAGAAATGACTCAGTTCTGCAAATTTCCTTTTATTGCTTGCTTTTGAAAAATCTAAGTTCTTTTGGTAATGGGGAACTTATTTTAAGAATTTTTACAGTTGTGAGAAAGGAAAAATGACAGCCTTTCAAATCGTTTTGAGCCTTTCAGACTTTGAAGCATGATTTTTTTTTTTTTTTTTTTAGCATATGGCTACAGGAAGAGGGTCTGGGTGTGCTCTGGAAAATAATTTTTCACAAGCGATTGCCAACTCTGCAGAAGGACTTCCTGTACGGAGACTGAAAAGATGCCTCTGATTCTACTCAGGGTGTTCTTTTTAATGGAAATGTCTAACTTGTTGCAGTAAACCTTGAAGTCCCCATGAAAAATTCATGGAGGAGAGAAAGAAAGCCTAAGGACTTACACAGTGCTGCAGGAAGAGACTGGCACTGAGGCTAGGTGACATGAGAAATCCTGCAGTTCTGCCGGGTGCTGCCCTGGAAATAGCAAGGAGTCCAACTTCCATCATGCTCTTGAGCACTGCTGAGTTGGGAGCGAAGTATTGCAGATGTGCCCAACCAGGCCTTATAATTTAACTGCCTTCCCTTTCTTTCAGCCTTGTTTTCTCTCTTAAGGAAGTCCAACGATGAGTAGAGCTCTGACAGCTCATATGAATAGTTTTTTCTCCTTTTGAAAGGAAGACAGACAAAAGTAGTTCCTGGCTTCTAACCACAGACAATCCCTGTGCCTTGAAAAGAAAATTGTCTCCCATCTCTTCTGGACAAATCTCAGTTCCGGATGGGCATTCTGTTGAATTTACTCTTGATGGAGGTGAATGGGAGAAAGACCTTTTTATTGGAGAATAAGACAGGCAGTAGTTGAATTTAGCTGTTCTTTTCCTTATTCAGAGTGACTATGCTTGCTCTTTTCTTAGAGATGGTGTCTTGAAAGCAAAGTAATGATGCTGCAAGGCCCACTGGGTAATAGTATGCAAACGGCAATAAGGCAGTAAAATTGCTGGAGTAGTAATTTGAGCAGTATGACCCTTATGTTAAGGAATTTGCCTTTAAAATTTAACCTAAAGAAAATAAAACTAATTGTCAGAGGAGGAATGGAGTAATATTTGAAAATAAGCTTAAAATAAGTAAAATATTTGTTTTCCATCTTAATTTATGGGCAGTTTGGGGGTCTGTGTAGGGCTTGCTGAGAAACAACACAGCTGTGTGGACACTGTTATCCAGAAGCAGAAGGAGACAGGTTTCATTTGTGGTGTTCTGGCACATGAGAAGTTAAGAATATCCCCAAGGTCTCCGTGATTGACATCATCAAATGCACTTGCTGTTCCTAAACTCTTGTCTGTCTCAGGTCTGTTTGACAGCAGAGCCAAAGGTCAGAGAGAAATTAATCTGCTGTAAATGAAACAAAATGGATTGCAGGGTGCTCTTTGTGACAACAGTTAGTGTTAGAAGACTTCAGCACGCAAAGGGCTGCAATTTAGACCTTGCCAGTGGACTGAGTCTTTCATCTTTCCCATGTAAAATGAGATGAACCTAATCCTTCCAACAAAATAAAGATAACAAGCAAGAAGGGTGTTTTTAGCAATTTAACCCTGGGGCAGCTACTATCTAAATAACTAACTATTAATGTGCCTCTCCTGCCCCTACCAAAAGGAAGAAGAAGAATAATGGTCATATGAAAAAAAAAAAGGAAAGTTAATTGTTGTCATTTTAGATATCTCAGTTCTAACTGAATCCCTGGTAGTCTGTTCTTTTTTCTCCAAGAAGATTGATGCTTGAGTGGCAATAATAGCTGAGGGGTGCTGTGGATCATTGCTGGGTGACAGGAAATCCAGGTGCTCTTCCCTGATGGGTGACTTTGGGTAAGGCACCTTGTTTCTCTCATAGTGTTACAGGACCTGGTGCAGGGATCCCTCGACTCTTTGGCTGTGGTCTGAAGTCATATCCTGCTTGACTCAATCCTTCTGAAGTCCCACATGCTTCTTCTTCACTGTCTCCCTCTTCAGTATTTCATTTAATCTTCTGAAAAACAATTGAGACATACATGGGTATAGGAAAAAGCTTTGTGTTCAACCTATCTGAATGTGATCCCAGATATGCACACGCCTCTCAACATGAAGAAAGTACTGATTCTGGTTGGGATTACTAGGTATTAGTAGGTATAAATAAGCTCCTCTTGCAATGAAGTGAAGTAAATGGGTGTACTTGTAGGGGAGCTAGCTTTCTATTGAGAAACATATAATGATCCCAGCTTCTGTGGCAGCTGAGCCAAAATGTGTGTGTATATAAATGAATGTATATCTCAGTGCTTAGATACTCACATGATGGATGCTCCGGGAGAAGGCAAGCTAGCCAGAAAGGTATGAATAAATGTCTTGCCAGTGCCTATCAATAGGCAGCGACTGCTGCTGACGTGCTGTGTCTCAGTGGGCAAACAGTAAGGGCTTTAAGTAAAAACAATTATTGAATGTATGATGTCTAAGTCTATTAGTTGTATACTATTATTGACTGACATTAGATTAAAAAGCATGTCCTTATTACTCTCTCCTGTCATTAACTTGCCAGGAAAGGTCAGTCAAGAAGTATATTATTACTAAATTGTAGATTCACACATTTGTACCTGCAGCAGGAATAAAGCCGTGGAGGACTAGAGCCAAACTTTGGGCAGGCCCAGAGCCTACTTTTGTTCTCACTCCCCACACTTTGTAACAATGCCAACGGCTCCCAATCCAGATCCGTTGTTGTTTTGTCTATATTCTGTGCTGGAAGCAAGAGGACTGGTCTTACTGTAGCTTTTCCTCAAATGCATCAGGGTACTTCTGCACTGTGTAAGGAAGCTGGATCTAAGTCTGTACTCGAGTCCCAACCTGGTGGCCACCGATGCAAGGCATGTGCAAGCCCATGGTGTGCTTGATCTAAGGGACAGAAGGAAAAGAGAGGGAATAAAGGTTTTGTGCTCAAAGTGCATATTTACCTATGTCATGGAGGGACCAGTCTGCTGTGTCTGGCCTGTCTCTTTCTGTTATTTAATGCTTCCTGCAGCCATGCTGGTTGATCAACACCAAACAGTGCAGAAGATGCTGCCAAATCCTTCCTGAAAGAGCCTGACATCTGCTGCTGCAAAGCAGATGGGATCTGTAAGCAACCTGTCCCAAAACAAATCTCTGTCAGTGGACATCAGGAGTCAAAGCCCCAAGCAAGAACATGGAAGGGTAGAAAGTGGGCAGGGAAGGAACTGGCCATCAACTTTTTTGCTGACCCAGACATCCTAAAGACAAAATCATAGTTTCAGTGACAGAGGAATCTTGTATTTTTACTGATTTTAGTGGGAGTTAGTCTGAAAAGCCTAAATATAAGTGCATGAACTCCTTTCACAGGAACAGTATTGAGCTACATAGAACACCACTGTGCAGTGACTTAAGTATTTTGGAAGCCTTTGCTTGATGTTTTGTGTCATTGGCATAGAATCATAAGATTAAGGATAGGTTGGACTCCACTTATTCTTTTTCCAAAGCTTTCTTGGAACGGTCCTTCAGCTTCTCTAAACTTAGCACTGAGTTTTCAGCACAAATCAAGCTCAGAGGTGAAAGTGGGCATTATTCTTTGTCCCACCATTGTGGACTTACAGATGCAGCAGTAGGTTACTAACACAATCAGAAAAAAACTCACACTAAAATGAGGCTTTGTTTAAAGTTTTTTTAGTCCCTCTGCCTCCTGCCTTGGACAGAAAGATTCGTCACAGTCTTTTGATTCAGAACAAAGATCCTTATAAACTTCAAATTTGTGACTTTCAGGAATAATGTCTTTGTTTTGGCTTTGCACATTCTTCTCTCTCTTTCCCCACTCCCAAATAACCTCCCTGAAATTGGCTGGGTTAGCATATGTTTTTATACTTTGACCCTTGCATGCCTAAGGGAATTGAGTCATGAATGGCTTGTGTTCACAAAATTGGTGGAATAAAGCCCAAACTTTAAAGATGCAACTTGGCAGCTTTTAAAAGGGCATAAGTAAAGGAATAAAACATTGGGTGAAGTTTCCAGAGTGATTTGAGAAAGTGATTCCTAAGTGAGTTAGGAGAATTTAAAGAAGATTCTGATATTCATCGTTCATCTCTTAAAGATACAGGATGATGAACCATCACACATATGTTTAAACATCTTTGAAAGTGTGCTTCAGAATATATGTTTTTCTGTTCCTGCAGGAATAGTGGGGGGAGAGTGATTCCAGAACAGGCTCATCTTTAAAGTAAATCTCAGAGGAATATTGTGTGGCAGAAGTAAAAGGGAGCTAGGAAAAGACTTTGACAATGCAGTGGGAGGGAAAGAAGGAGCTGTTTGCCCTTCATGAAGAAGTACCTGTTCAGGAACCATTTAGGTATTTGGAAGTATTAGTCCTGTTCCACGGGTCAAAATCAGAGACACTTGGTTGACCTAATGATAGGACCAGGGGAAATGGCCTCAAGTTGCACCAGGGGAGGCTTAGACTAGATATTAGGAAAAATTGCTTTTCAGAGAGGGTGGTCAGGCATTGGAACAGGCTGCCCAGGGAGGTGGTGGAGTCATTATCACTGGAAGTGTTCAAAAACGTGTGGATGTGGCACTTCAGGACGTGGTTTAGGGGGCATGGCAGTATTGGGTTGATGGTTGGACTTGATGATCTTAAAGGTCTTTTCCAACCTTTGTGATACTGTGATCTGCTGAATAAGGGCTGGTCATGCATCCTGAAAGTGAGCTGGAGGATGGGTTTTAGAGAAGAACCTATTCTGCTTTCTTAATGTGTAAAATCAAAGTAGGGGAGACAAGGTGGGAAGACATTAGTGTCTGCCACTAGATTGTTCTGGCTACTTTACATCCTTCCTACTGCCTGTGCTTTTTTCCAACACATCTGTATTTCTTTTAGTCTCAAAAATTCTCTTACTAACAACTTTGTAAAAGGTTAGTTTTTGAAGTTACTCTTAAGGATTTTTATCTCTTTTAAATATCCTATCTCTAGTCTGCTGTGTTTCAGAAGTGTCGCACCAAATCCTGAAGCGAAGAGTGAGAACACGAAGCTCTGCATAATGCAGGTGCCCAGGAGAGCAGTAGGCAGGCTGGTTGCTATAACAGCTTGTAACTGTAGAACATCTTCCATTCCAGAAAAGATCCCAAATCTCTTTATGGACTAAGTTGAGAGAAGGTAAAATGCACTATGGACAAGTTGGGAAAAGCTGAAAGAAGCAAAATACTGGTTTTAACTTGGTATCTAGGATAAACAGCCCTGACCTACTAAGTACGCTGTATGCATAAATGGGAAAGGTAGTCAGAGTCTTTCTACATTTTTTAAACATTCTTTCAACAATTGTTAAATGCGGATAGCAATTCTTCCCTTTTCTGTAGCACTGGTTCAGAAGAGGATTCAAAATTGCAAAAGACTCTTGCAACATGGTTAGAAAACCCTATGGTTTAGGAAGTTTAATACACTGTACTCATCAGCTATTGTGTTTCTGTATAGAGGACAGTTATGTTAGGTGAAGGCTGAGATGAGAACTGACACCTTGGACTGTGTCTGTGCAGCTTGGTTTCCTTCTGGTAACAACAGAAATGGGGAGGTCTGTCCCTATGGCTTTAATAGCCATGACTGCAGTGATCTAATTCAGGAAACATTTAAGTGCTGGAGTGGTCAGGCAAAACCCCACTGTGAATTGTTTGTGAATCTAAGACACCCTTAAGATCTCTCTAGAGTCCAGAAGTACTTGCTTTATGTTCTTAGTAGAAAATAATTTCCCTTGCAGTGTGAGACTGCATTGCATATCAAGACTGATCTTTCCTGAGAACGTTATCAGTTATATTAAGGAAAAAATAATGGCTAATATCAAGATTACTGTTGGGGTAATCCTGGGACAGCTTTAACTGTACAGAAGTACAACATAAGTTTTTTTATTGAAAAAGGAGGAATAGTTATATTCTAAATCTCCTCCACCTGCCACCTTAATGCTCAATAGGATTCAGACTGAAGCAATGTATATTGCATTATGATTCCAAAATACAGATTTTATTTATTTTTTATTTCTGAAGGTTTCTAGGAATGGATCGGACAAAAATGTTAAGTGGTTTACATATGCTGTGCGTGTTAGTACCTGGTTGGATGAACTGACCTCTCAAGCTCCATTTCATAGTAATAGGTGTGAATTGACAGTTCTGTGATTCACCTACTACTGCTATGCAGCCAAGAGTGCTGCTCTCAATTTGTAGAGTTGAACAGAAAATATGGTTTGCATGACTAATATGCTTATCCAGATATGCTATCTCTTGCAACAAAAATTACAAATATATGGGCTGATTTTTATTAAATATCAAACCGGTTTTCTGCTTATATGATTATTTCCCAAACTAATGGAGTGCTTTGCCAAAGTTTCCAATAGAAATAATCTTTCCCTTCTTCTCCATCTTTAATTTCAATGAAACATTTCAAAGTTTCTAATTTTGCACCTTCTATAAAGATTTCTAGGGGCTTTTTCCCCCCCTCCTTTTTGCTTGCATTTTCAGCCTAGTAGGAAATGTTCCCTTTCAGTGTAAGTTGAAACGTATGCTTTTTGGAAAACAGAAACCAGTCCTGTTTTAGAGCAGGGTAGTCTCTGTAATGCCTGGTAACTCACTGCACTGCAGCTGAGAATATAGGTTGACGGGGTGCATCCAGGAACACAGGACTGGGGGGAAATCCCGGCTCATCAGGATTTGTTCCCTACTATTGCAGACAGCCACATCGCATAACCCCTTTCATAAGTTTTTCGAGCCTCATCTTTAAACTAATTAGGTCGTTTGCTCTCATTATCCTTGTTGGAAAGCAGTTCCAGAGCATCATTCCTCTTACGGTTAGAAACCTTTTTCTAATTCCTAAATCAAATTTATTCATGGTCAATTTATACTTATTTGTCCCGGTGCAACATCATTCTTTTTTAAAAAACTATTCTTCTTTTCTCCTTGATACTTACTGTGGGAATGTATCTATTTATGCTAAGTTTTTTTTCTTTTTGTTAGACAGACAGAACAAGCTCATAGTTCTTGCATAAAACGCGAACCTGGTGATATCTCTCTGGCTCCAGGTTTTAAATTCCACCTCCTGGAACACAGGTGTGGGGAATGGTACACCCTGTTTGTGCCAAGGCCTCACAACAGCCTTGTTAATGGCAATGGTACTCTTTTCCCTGATCCTGAATGTTACTCTTGGCACGGGCTTTGTTTTTAACTGCTAGAGACAGCGTTAGAGTAACACATTGAGTTGAAGTCACTGTCCTTTCCATTTTGCAATTGAAGGAAGGAATTTTATGAGACCTTAAATGACTAGTTTGGAATAGCAGCACCTCTGGATGTGCATTTCAACATACCATAACATGTCCTGTCATGTAATGCCCACTGGATGACCACTGACTTTCTACCTTTCCAGGCAGTCTCTGACATTTGCAAAGATCTACCTGGATCTTGACTGCTGACCAAAACCAGAGAAAGAGTAGCTGCAATTTGCTCTGGCTTGCCCTTTCATTCACAAAGTAACATACAATGTAAAACCTTTTCTGAGGGGAAAGACCAATGTCATGTAGCCCTTCCTGGTGTGGCATATGAGCTGCAAGTAAAGCCTTTGTAAGTGGAGTTCTGGGGACACAGTTTCATAAGTTCTGTGGGAACTGTTGACAAAGGGGTTGTGGTATGGGTGCAGGCCATTCACTCAAGAACTGTGAAGGTCTTAGATGTGGTAATACAGAGAAGATGAAAGACTTTGTGGATACCAGGCTGTATTCCTTGGACAGCAAAGACAAAGGGAGAATAACACAGCCATTATCTACAAAGATCAGCCCCCAGTCCAGTGTATCAATAAGTTGTCACTGAAGAATGCTTTTCAGTTGGACAGACCTCAGCACGAATCGTCAAATGTCATGATAACACACTGCCATGTGTGATAACAACATTGAGCGTGGCACACAATATATGTTGATGGCATATATGTGCCATCATAATATATTGATATTGTATGAGCTATAGATGTTAAGTTTCATCCATTTAGCTGTTAAATTTGGTAAGATGCTTAAAACTGAAGCAAGCATCTGCCAGACATGTCCTCATAATCTTTTGGTATGAAATTCTTACAGGATTCATCCCTGGAAATGCATCTGAAATGTCTTTATAGAAAGATAAATTTCCTCTTTATAGAAAGAGGAGAGAAAAAAAAACAAAGTACTGCATGAGTGGAGTCAGAGTGGTGTGAAGAAGGGTTATATGCATGTCAGGGTTGGGAGGAAAAGACGGGCCTTTCAGAGGTGTCCCGTATTGGGGCTGTTTAATAATAGTTGGAACAAGAAGTTTCCGCTTTTCATTCTTTTGTTCCTTTCCCAAGGTAAGGAATCCTGCCTTCTTAGCTGTAGTATAAGATGCTACATGCCCTGATAAACCTAATCTGTTGCAATTAAATCATATGATGATCATATCACACGTTTCAATTCAGGCAGTGAATTACTTCAGTTATACTGCAGAAAGTGACTGCATGCACTTATTTTGATGAGGATGCTGATTTGCTAGGATCTGTACAAGTGCAGAACAAAGACAGTCCAGTGACAGAAGCTAGAGTACAGAGAATGGCAAAACAGTAATCATATAACTGACAACTCCTATAAAGCATACGTATACTAATGTAGTTTTGCTATAGGGGCAATTTAAATTCTAATGTTTCTTGACTTCTGATTTGCATTTAAAGAAAAAACCAAAGAAATGACTCAAAATCTTGTATTTTTACTCTTAAAAATGTAAGGACCATGCAGAGATTTTCTAGCCTTTGGTGGGAGTGTATATATAATCTTTTCTTTTTGGGGGGTTGGAGGAATATTATTTAGTATTCCTGTGGTTATTTTCTTATTATCATGCAGAAGATATCATCATGAGAAATTTGGTTTATCAACAGAGGTAGAACTAAAGAAAAATCTTGTGATAAATTAGTTCCATACTGAGCAATGTCGATTTACTGGAATCAAAATATTTTTAAAATGTTTCAACTCAGAGTTTCTACCAGCTGATCTGCTTGAGTCTTGAAAAGTTCCCTGGCTGTCTGTAAATGGGTTGATAAGATGCTGGGAGCATTGTGGGTCACAGTTCTAAAGCTGTAACCTCTTGATTCACCTTTTGGACTGCTCAGTGAGATCAGATTATAGGTGGTCCTGGAAGCAGATTCTTATGGTACATGTTTTTAAGACTGCAGCTTTCTAGGCAGGACTCTACTACTTTTCCTGGAAAACTTACTCACTATAAATCATAAAGTAAGTCAAAAACCAAAAAACTCCTTAAATATGTTTACAGGAAGAACAACAACTAATATGTTAAAATGTAGTAAATGGTTGTGGAAAAGGAGAAATTCAGTTTCATCAAGTGATTACTGTATATACAGAGACCACATTTGGTCCAGAAGTCCCTGAGCCACAAGGCTGGAGATTGAGAAGAATACCCAGAAGAGGTATTATGCACATCCTCTCCTTATACTTTTCTCAGGGCATCTGCTTTTGGCCACCGTTGGAGACAGGATATTGTACAAGATGGACTTTGTCTGACCTAGCACCATCATCCTTATATAATGTTCTAATCCACTCCTTTTGAAGACAACCTATTTGTTGTTTGGGGTTTTTTTTAAACTCATTAAACTCTACTCTCCTACTTTCTGACATCAGCAGGGATTCTCCAGTGGGTTTCAGCCTCCCAGAGATGCTCAGCAGCTGGCTCGCTATTTTTGGCTTTCCTGATGGAAAAAAAAAAAAAAAATGAAACCACATCATTAATGCATGTTTGTTTCCAGGCATCCACTAGCCAGTGATTCATAGACTGGTAACACAAGGGAAGGTTTTGGTAGGCCACTGTATTCAGGAAGTGTCCTAGAAGGTTTCTTTCATTTATTGTTCAATGTCTTGGGCAAAACAGCTTCCACAATTTTCTTTTGAGGAGACTGCTCTACAGTCTGAATACTTTCCCATTGGGAACTGTTTGCTGGCACTGTGTTGGTAGAGACATGCCTTTGTGTTCATTCTTAGTTTAGAACTTCTCTCATCTATATAAAATCAGTGGACGCATAAATACATAGCAAGATGTCATATTAAACCTTTAAAATAAACCTAGTAGAATTATAATTGCTTTTTATAATTGACTCTCAATTTATTCCCTGAAATCAATCATTATAAAATAAACCAAATACACCATTGAGAAAAACGTGTTGTGTGAGTGGCTGCCCAGCTCTGTCCAATCCTTTAGAAATTGTAGGCTATTGCCCAGCTGACCATGGATGGATTGCATTTTAATACAATTTTCCATCCCAGCCAGTTGACATTCTGATTTATTTTCACCAAGAATCACAGAATCACTAAGGTTGGAAAGGACCTTCAAGATCATCAAGTCCAACCATTAATCCAGTGACATCATGTCCCCTAAACCATGTCCTGAAGCGCCACATCCACACGTTTCTTGAACACTTCCAGAGATGGCGACTCCACCACCTCCCTGGGCAGCCTGTTCCAATGCCTGACCACCCTCTTGGTGAAGAAATTTTTCCTAATATCCAATCTAAACCTCCCCTGGTGCAACTTGAGGCCATTTCCTCTCATCCTATCGCTGGTTACTTGGGAGAAGAGACCAACACCCATGTCGCCACAACCCCCTTTCAGGTACTTGTAGAGAGCGAGAAGGTCTCCCATCAAGATCGGA